>NC_044907.1:17433357-17526733 GCF_001633185.2 Quercus lobata | reverse complement strand
AAAGTCCAAAGAAGTGGTTGCCAAGATCATGGACAAGATCGGTACCTATAATGATTAGGGTGTTTGCTATGTTATTTAAATAATTGCTATGCTTTCATGTTAACAAAGTAGTTTGTAATATATGTATTTGGTTTTGTTTTCCTTTCTATGTATTTGGTTTGCTTCACTTGAAACGGTGTAAGTTTATTATCTTTTTGTTAGTGGGGAGAACCAATTTTAATTTCATGAACCTACTTAGCAGTTTTAATTTCTTCATATCTAAGAGTTCTCTGTAATTCAAGATTACCCAACCAACTTATATGTTTAGAGTACTGAAGAAATCCTCAGAATACTAAGAAGCATTCTGAGAAAATTAGCTTCTTATAATGCATTCTGTGATTATTAATATATATATATATATATATATATAAAAAAAATAGAAGAATGAAATGATTGGTTATGGTCATTTGCAATAATCAGGTAGATGAGGTGAAGTCTGTGAAATAGAGGATCATTTCCTTGGAATCAGGTAGTGGCTTATGACTATAGCTACGGGATGTTGAACAGTTAAAGGCAACCAAGCAAAATGATTAATTACCTATTGATGGGAACAAACTGAAACTACGTTACATTTAAATCATGCCTTAATCTAAATCAATCAAGCTTTAACCTAAATCATAATAACTCGTTGATTCAATCTTTCCCCCCCACTGAATCAACCTATGCCCTCTTGAAGAACTTCCTTTTGGTTTTGTATGGTTGAAACAATCTTGGATGTTTCTACCCATGGAAATTAAGGAGCAAAAATTTAGAATTAGCAATCTTAATACATTGATTGTCAACTTTGTTTAGACTCACTTAATGGTATGAAGGTAAAGACAGTGATTTGCTAACCAAATTTAGAGTTTGAGCTTACAAGACCTTAAAATTGAATAGATTTCTGGGTTTGGGATTTCATATGGATCTCAGTCATTTCATATTTTGCATTTTAAGGAAAAAAAAAAAAAAAAATGTAGTGGCCAGGTATTTCAATGCTAACAATGTTTAGTACATTGGCCAATTTACACGGTCAACAGACTCAACACAAGATTTATGCCAAAAGGGGCACTACTATCACTAGCTACATGTTGACTAAAACTGTTGCTGTATGAGTGAGCAACCCCCCATGCAGCAGAGCACATTTTTCTTTTCCTCAAACTTCTCAGAAGCATACAAAGGAAAACATCCATTAACCCAGAAATCATGGATGTTATCAAATAGCAGTGCCAATTGTACTACCACAGTTATAAATTCAATGTGGTAGAACCAATGTGATTGGTTGAACATTGTAATGCAAAACTTTATGCAATTTTGTATATAACTTCTACTTTGACCTAACAGTTAGTACCAAGATAACACTTTTAGAAGGATAAGCCACAGAAGCAGTGCATGAACTGCCATATTAAATGTTTTAATCATGTAAAGGGGCAATTTCTACTCAAATATATATTCAGCTTCATTTCACAGCTTATTTTCTTAAATTTTCTTCTTCTTTTTTCCTAAGTTGACAAGAATATACAAGAAGCTTTATGAAACACATATTTTGCAACCAGGGGATTCAAAATATTTTCTTTATCATTAGACAAGAATTTTTCATCATGACGGGCAATGTAATGGTTAACAAACCTAGAATTAAGATTGACTCGATAATGTAGTGGAAGAGCCAATCCATGTTGCATCAGATGAATGAATATGACTCTGGGTGTCATCTGAGCCTTGTCCCATGATCTGATCAAAGTATTCTCTCAGAGCCTTAAATCTCAAATCATCACCATAAATACTTGGATCCATGATCAGCTCATGAACAGCAGTTTGGCCTTCAAGCATGCTTACTACGGCAGACATGGTAGGCCGAAGTGTTGGTGATGGATTAGTGCATAATAGAGCTACTTTCATAATTTTTACTGCCTCTTCTTTACTGAAATTAGATTTTAAGTCTGGATCCACTAAATCCATCAAATTCCCCTTTTGTTGTGAAACAAGGGCCTGTAAAAGAATATAGAAGAAAATGGAAAGAAGAAATTAATTAGCATTATATATTGGGCAAAACAATACAAATCTTAAACGATAAGGTAATAATTTACTGAAGCCAAATACAAAAAAATTATTATTAAAAAGAAACTATATCTAAAAAGACTTATAATGAAAATAAAAGTGAAATTTGTGCTAGATTCATGTTATTCTTATATTGCCATCACTAACTCAATTTAACATTTTCGTTTTATATCATTATTCAGGTCACCCATCTACCCACCAAAAAATAAATTTTTTTTTTAAAAAAAGAAAGAAAATTGTATATATGGAATGCTTAGCTCTTTAAATGTTTTAATCAGAACTCAGTAAATGTTATTTGGTTTCAATGAAGATAAGTCTTGTGCAAAATGGCACTTAAATCTGGATTGGTATATAAACGCACAATACAAGGCCAAATAAAGAAGTCCCAAAAAAAGTGACTGGGTCTCAAAGCTGCTTTTAGTTTCAATTATAAGAAAATTTTGATGATCTATCTTACCCAATCTAGAAGGCATACAAAATTTTCATTTGGTCGATATTTCATGTTGTTCTTCCCAGCAACAATTTCCAATGCAACAATCCCAAAACTATATACATCTGCTTTATATGTTAAATATCCCCATAATGCATATTCTGGCGCCATGTATCCTCTGCACAGAAAGATCATTCAATTTGTAAGGTTTCACTTGAATGAGGTTACAAGCTTCTCTAACAAACAAATCCATGACAAAATAGTTTTAGGTAACTAGATTTCCTATCATAATAATTTTATTTCCATTTTGGCAAGCAATAATGCCATTAAAAAAAGCTAGCATTATTTAGTCACAAATTTGTTCCACATGAAATAAACTTCACCTAAAACAAGATTTGTACTGTTAACAATTGCAAGCCTTGAAAAACTACACTTAGTGTTGATTGGGTGGTTGAGAGAGTGAGGGGAAGGGGGGTGACTCTATTTCTCGACCTATTACGGATATTGCCACTTTGCAAGTTGATAATTGATGTAGTCATGCACCATTAGCCATACAGGAAAGCAGAATATAAATTAAAATTTCTCTATATTGCTTAATCCTTGTATAAAAAGGTAAAATTTAGAGGTAGCATTCAACATATGAAATTTAATTTTTGAATAAAACAGAAATTTCTCATCCTTCTGTTTTATTCTGCAGTTTCTATTTGATGAGAAGTTTGAGATGTTGCTTCGATACATATAAAATTAAGGTAAACTAACTTTGCAGGTTTTTTCTATATCTATCATGTAAATGATTTGTAAAGCAGGAATACTAAATAGGAGGACAATTGGGTAGCAAATGCAGATGGCTAATATAAATAAAGCTCCTACTAATACTTAAAGTGGGGACTTTCCCATAGTACTGTGTATACGAACTTGTTTATGGAGACTTCAATTGCTGTCTTATTCTGATTTTCTTTTAGGAAAGCAACTTGAAATTAGAGCCATTAAGATTCATATTTGTCGAAAAAAGAACACAAGAAAAATCTAAGTTCAGAATGAAGGAAGAAAAAAAGGTAGCTCACACAGTTCCTGCAACTCGGGTGCTAATGTGGCTGTTCTCCTCTTCATAAAGCTTGGCCAACCCAAAGTCAGAAATCTTAGGATTAAGGTCCCCATCCAGTAGTATATTGCTAGTCTTGATGTCCCTATGAACAATTTTCAGGGGTGATTCCTCATGCAAGAAAGTCAGACCTCTTGCTATGCCAAGACATATTTTTTTCCTTGTAGGCCAGTCCAATTTCAGTCGGCTTTCCTCTGGACCAGCAATGCAGATAGCTCAATCAATAATATCCAAATTTTTAGTTCAACCTATAGGTCCTATATGATTCATGGAAATTGACTCCTACTCTTTTCAAGTCAAAATAATAATATGCCAAAGATGAAAGATTAAGCTTACCAAATAAAGCGTGTTCAAGGCTATTGTTTTCCATGTATTCATATACCAACAATAACTGATTTCGTTCAACACAGCATCCATACAGTCTAACAAGATTTGGATGTTGTAATCCAGAAATCATGCCTATTTCATTCACAAATTCACGATTCCCTTGCTTTGATTTAGAAGAAAGTTGCTTAACTGCAATTATGGTACCATCTAATAAAGTACCCTGCATTGACAGTATAATTTGCATTATTGGTTATGTATGAGGTCTATCTGGACCAGTGAAAATGCAAAGGGAATAATAGAAAAAGGTATTAAATGCATTCATGCAAAGATAGAAGACCATAGATTACCTTGTATACAGCTCCAAAGCCACCTTGCCCTAACTTGTTTGCAGCATCAAAATTGTTGGTGGCAGCTTTAATTTGCCTGAATGTAAAAAAACCCGTTTGCAGATCTAGGCCTCTCAGTTCTGTATGGAACAAGTTTCAGATATTAGAATACATCTTAAAAATTTACAAGACTGCTTCACTAGTATTCTGACTAGTCAATGATATCAAAACTAAGTTACCTTGTTCCCTTGATGTCCTGCCTCCCAAACATCCCTTCCACCGAAGAATTCCTAAAATCAGGAGTATAAGGCTTGACACCAAAACTACAGTTCCAACTGTGATGAGTATCTTCTTTTTTCTATCATCAGGAGGGTTGAAATCTACATAGAAGGAAAGTAGCAAAGAATAGTGATTGTAAAACTGCATTCGGTTTTGTACATTGTACTGTAAAGGCATACACATAGGTGGATCTAGTGTAAAACCAGATACTATTTGAGAAGATAAAACCAGATACTATTATATGGTTCAAAACACAGGTTAGGTAATAAAAAATGGAATTAGAGAGGAAAAAGGGAAAAAAAAAAAAAAAATCTTTGTATGTCTTCCACCCAGCTGTGCATTAACATTGTTTCAAGTATTTTACTTTGCATCCAGCAGTTTTGGATATAGAAACATTCAAAACTCAAAAATGAAAGAGTGGGAGTGAGAGTGAGAGTGAGAAAATGCCTGACCATGTAAAAGAAGGAATACAGAACATACAACTTTTGTACTTACCAGCATCTATGGAGATAGCTGATATAAGAGGACCATATGTTCCTCTCTTTGGGACATCCGTTGTCCCTTTCCCAGACCAGTGAAAGCGGATCTCCAAAATTTTATTCTCAACAAATGCTGTAAAGTTCCTGACAACTGCTTTGTCAACTCCTTGTGCTTCCTTTTCAATATCAAAATCCTTCAGCACCAGTTCTTCCTACAACAAAGTATTTAGGTTAAATTATCGTCTATAGCATTTAGGGAAGAAAAATGATCTGACTGACTTTGAGTACCTGGATATAAACATCAAACATCCGTCTTCCAACACTGAAAAAGGATCTGTTGTCTCTAAATATAATCTCAGCAAAGTGAAGTTTCACGGTATAATTTCCATTAGCCAAACAGCGTGCATAATATGTGAGAGATAGAGGAGAGAGGCGTGCATCCATGTACAATTCAGAGTCATTCATTTTGAGTACAGATTCATTTGTTGCTATGTAGTCATGTGAGCTACTCCAAACATCCCAAAAATCTCCAGTGCTACTAAAGCCCCAACTATCATCTGTCATCATGCGAACAAATTTTGCTGCACCTCCAAGCTCTAAATCTGCTTCATATTTGACATTTCCAATGGTGGTTGCTTTTCCACCACAATTTATATTCAAAGAATACTGATCTAGAGAGCACCAAAGTAATCAGATACAATCAAACAAAACAGGAGATATTCAATTATCAATAATAATTTAATCTTTGTTTTATTGATAAAAAATCATTGATGAGTAAGGTGTGATATTGATAATTGAAGCATCTAAATGCTGGTTTGATTCTAGCATATATTTACCTTTTGAACATGGATTATTCTTCAGACATTCCGTAAGAATTCTAGATTAAAATGAAGCAAAAGGAAGAAGAATTAGCATATTTAAAAAAATGGAAATTATAAATAAGATTATAAAAACTGCTCTCCTTAGAAGTTAAATAAATTAGAAGCTTACGAGTTGTCCTGTCTAGAAAAGCTTCTGAACAAATTTCTGTTGAATAACAAATGAGTTACTTTCCACACAACCAACCAAAAAAAAAAAAAAAAAATGAAAGAGAGAAAAGAAAAAGAAGTAAATGAATAAAGCAAAGTGTTGAAAGCTCAAGTAGGTTGATTTTTAGAGGAAAAAGTTTCTTACATGGTGTCTAGACAAGTGGTTGGCGCAGAGCTTTCAGAAAAATTATTGTAAGAGATATCTATTTGACTGCATGAAAACATAATTTCCTTTAATCTTCCAAAACATAAAATTACATATTCATGAATTTTGGTATAAATTGATTTTAATGCTACAATTGATCTGATATTTCATGAATTTTGATATAAATTGATCTTAATGCTACAATTGATCTAATATGTACAGAAGTTGAGAGAGGAAATTTGAGTTATATACAAACTTATGACCATATTAACCACCAATTAATACAAACTGAGTTCCTTCTTTCCATAATTAGCTAAATAATTAACCAATTCAGTGATTTATACCATCCTTCTGGATGTTCTAAGAAAGACATATGTTACATGTATTCTATAACAGCATTGTGTTCTATATATCTACCATAATATAGCGTTTCTAAAACTTCAAACTGGATTTATCAAAGCTAAAACAAGATCAATTTAGGCCCACTCGGCCACTCCCACTAAGCATTTCTAGATAACAAACATTGAACAATGGAACAAAATAATGCTGTTCTTTCAAGGTGACGCTACATGTAGAAAAATGCAAATTAAGCTGCAAGAAAAATGGGATTATTAAGTTATTAACCCATTATGTGGAGAATGTTTCCGCAACTTACCCCTAAAGAGGTCATGAAATGAACCATTATCTAAATTAGGTATATACATTTTCGGATATAAAACATTATGCTTAGCACCTTAAGAGAATATGCTTCTATTGTCGCAAATAAAGAATATAAATGAACAGAAATATCATGCAAATTCAGTGTAGAAGTTAAGACGGAAAACATACTAGCGGCTATCTCTGCCCTTAATCCAGTCTGGAATTGGCCCACTGAGCAAGTTTTTTGTCAGATATCTATCCAATGAGCATCAAATCATCACATTGTGATTAGAAACACAAATATTGTTACTGTTTTGAATGTACATAAAAGGAAATTTTGTTTTTGAACTTTTGTGAGCTGACTCTATTTGTATGAAACCTTTCAGACATGACTTTGTACCATAATGTTCATTCCAAAAACCTTTCAGAAAAACAGGGTCTTACACTATGTTGGTAAATCAACAATCTCAAAAGTTAAATTGCTTTAGGAAGCAGGCCAACATAGTATGTCCAGCTTAACATAAATGGCCCACAGGATCAGGTAGTAAGTTGGCCAACGCATGAATTTTGATTGCTTACATGGTGTCCAAACTAGTTAGAACTTCCAAATTTGGAATGTTTCCATCCAATCTGTTGAAGCTAAGATCCCTGCAAAAGGAAAAAGCAGATGTCAGTACGCTAAATAACTGTCCAAGTCAACATGGTGAACTTATAGACATGCTTGTTCCCTAAATTTGAATGGACCTAGAAAATAACATAAATTTAGGTATAGCAGATTGATGGAGGACCTGATAATATGTTCACATACTTAATATATGGAGCTATAAATCTATTATAGTTTCCATTCATAATTGAAGAGTACTAAGCATGTATCTGACGAGGGCATTTCTGTACTGAGTAACTCAAGTAGGCATCAGTCAAATGGTCTTTAAACATGTGGCAGCTAATAGCATGGGTACAAGCATCTAGAATTTTTCCAATTACAAACACTCCAAAACAATTGTTCATTTATAGTGTAAAACACCTAAACAGCTAGTCTCAACTTTAATTCTTCTTGAATGACCTTACAAATTGTCTCAATCCCTGTTATATTATGGAAATTGAGAAAAGTATACAGCTAGTCCTCCAAACTCTACTTATTATTCATATTTCATATGACCTCTCTCAATTTTAAGTTACTATTCTTTCTTTCCTATCATGAATTTTGAATTCCACCTGACCCTTTTATCAATGTATTACGTAGTATAACATTTTCAGTTTCTCACACCCACATTGGAGACTGTAATAGGTTTTCATGGTATGTACCAAACTAATGAGATTAAAGGTCTTCTTAAACATCATAATGTCATTATCGTTCTTATCTGTAGATATCCTTGGCTAACATTCTGTCTTAGCAGTTTAAATTAAAATCACTAGACGAAAGAGGCAATAAATTCAGATCATATCTCTTGAGATACTAATTCTAATACTATACAATAATCTATTTGTCAAGATAGGAATTAAAGGTCTCAAAATTTCTTGTCTCAAAAATTAGAATTTAGCAAGTTATCAATTGCTAGCTTAATTCCACATTTTGAACTTCAATACCTTTCAAGTGTTAATATTTTTCTCAATATCTATCAATCTTTTTGTAATTCACTAAAAATTAAAGAGAATAATGAACAGAGAAATTACAAAATTTTCAGCTGTGTCATTCCTGATATATATTCAGGGATTTGTCCTGAGATATTACAGCTTCTCAACATCCTGAAACATAAACCAACTTCATATAAGCAAAATTGCAATAACATGTGTATTATTCTAATTGCAGATAATTTTACAACATAAAAACCTTACAATCTTATCAGGCCTCCCATGTTACGTAGGTTCGGGAAAAGTGAACCTACTCCATGTAAGTCGCTGATCCTTCTGCATGATATTGCGCCATCAATAACTGTTATTTTCTTTGGCTATAAATTTTATTAGTTTAAAATCACATGAAATTATTGTAGAGATTATGCAACTCAGCAACTTTTAACATAGAACACGGAACTCACAGCACTGTTAAATTGCTTAAGACCGAAATGCTAGGAGGAATGGGCCCCTCAAGACCACTAGCTTGGATCTCTCTGTTAAGGACATAATTACAATGGATTTAGATTAAACCTGAGACTTTTAAGTAGAAGTGCTGTACATAAAATTGAAGGAATATCACATACAATTTCTGAAGTTGTTTCCAACTTTGAAAGGAATCAGGCATTCTTCCAGTGAAGTTGTTACTGCTAATCCTACTGCATATGGGCCAGATAGAAACAAGATAGAATGAAATAAAAACCTGATCATTTTTCAACAAAAAATAAAAAATTACTGTTAGTACAGAAATTGAAAAGTTGACAACCACTTACAGTTCTCTTAATTTGGTCAGACTAGTGAGAGCTACTGGCAACTCTCCTGTGAGATTGTTAGCATTGAGAATGCTGCAGTAAAAAAGGAAACTTAAGACCAGTTCAACATACGCTATTATTATGTTATGAAACTCATTGAGAATTTAGAAATGACTAATCAAATGTGATTTGAAAAGAAAGAATCACTAACAGAATCTCCAAGTCAACCAAGTTTGCAAGCCCAGGGGGAACAGGGCCAGAGAACAGGTTGCTTTCAATGGACCTGAAATAAAGTCCAAGATTACAAACAGCAGAGCTTAACCAAATGAATTTTTGAAATTATTTAACATAGAGATCCAGAACATACAGAGCTCTCAGAGTGGTAATGTTTGCCAAGTAGTCAATACGTCCTGATAAGTTGTTCGTACTGATGGACCTGCACTTGATTCATTTTCATTAGTTTAATAATTAGCTTTAACCAGCTAACCTTGGACTTGAAAGGGTGGTGAGTCATTTACAGATATTCCAACTTCATTGAAGCCCATTCTCGTGGTATCATTCCTCTAAGGTAGTTTCTATTCAAATCACTGTCAGCAAGAGGAAAGTCTTCTGTAAATAGAAGCTTATAGTCTAATTTGCTGGCTAACAAGAAAAACAAATAATTGGAAGCCCTTCTTACATTTCCTTAAGGTTGGGTAGCTTAACCAAAGATGGTGGAAGTATACCATCAAGATCCTGCCCTTTAAGAAATCTGTATAACAAAGATTAAAGTAAAATAAAAAACAGAGAGAGATTACAATTTTATGTAACAATTTCAAAGTAATGTCTTAGCTTAAATTCAATGAATAAAAAAGAGAGAAAATTTTAGCAAAATAAAGAAATAGGTGTTTATCCAATTTTCAACTAAGTTACACATCTTATTCAAATATTCATTGCCATTATTTGCCATTAACCTTCATAAGAAAATTTAATAGAATAACTTCCGTGTTATATGAGCAAAGGGAGTGTACATGCTAACCACGTGGCATACACCACCCGTGTTGGAGCAATTGCAGAAGACAGAATTATTGTACAATTGCCTCTGACTTGAAAATGGTGTAATCCAGCTTGAGTCATTGCATGGATTTACTTTGAAATTCCAGTCTTTCTTCCCCAGCTGTGTAGCTATTTCTTGAAGGGCTTCCACTGCACACATCAAACGCATCAACTTCTCTACCAGGATTTTTTTGTTACCTAAATAATTGATAAGTATGCCTACCAGTGGAATGAACGTGCCAATAGTGCAGCTGAGAAAAAAAGTTAACCAGACAGTTGTTTCAAATCCTAAATTCAAATAATGCCTCAGTTTTGAGGAATATCTGGTTGCCTTTACCCTGTCAAGCTTGTTGTGGGTTGCCTGGGTAATACTTATTGAAAGGACAAAATTCATGGTCTATGAAAATGTCTAGGGAATGTTCTTGGTGTTGGGGAAAATTGCTGAAGTTAAGGCCTATTACTCCTAATTCTGTAAGCACCTAATTGGGAATGGAATGGTTTTGTTCAGATTGAGTAACTGGCACATTAGAGAACTTCTCATTACCAAATATGGTCCTAGGATAGTTTATGATGCATCAATCCCATCAGTGACTTGGGTCCCTTATTTTATAGTTTTATTTTTATAAAAAAATAAAGTTTAACTGCTGTGTGGGATTCTATAAGAGGAAGAATCATAACTAGAGTGGTCTCATTTAATTTGGTTTCTCAAAGCAAATCCAAAGCATGGTTTCGTAATTCTACAATCGACCCATTTAATGTGACCAGATATGGCCACGAAGAAGGTAAAAGTCATGTCTTGGTTTCTCTGTGATGATCCATGAAATTCAGTTTCATTATGGGGTCTTATTGCAGTGCTAAAAAGGCTAATTAAATAGTATGGGAAGCATGTCAAGCCCTTAACCACATGAGGCCAAGTTACAACACAGAGGCAATAAGGATGCTGCTAACAGCTAATATAAACTTCATTAAGCTGAGCAAACTGAAACTTCAATATACTGATTTCCAATTCCATAAACTTGAGCTTGATTACCAAAATAACATATAAATATATATAAACAAAAAGTACCTTCATTATCAGGAAGACTCCCTGTTGCTTGTGCTTCAACTTCGTTTGCTCCTGTGCACATAAATACTATTACAAACACAATTAAGCTAAACATGGTCACTGGAATATAAGCAAGCTTTGCCATCTTCCCGTCCAAAAATCCCACTGGGTATTGAGTATTGAAAGCCTCACTTTCGCAAACACTCTCTACAAAACTCTCTCTCTCTCTCTCTCTCTCTCTCTCTCTCTCTAGATCTTTGCATACACGCCGCACACTTGTGCAAGACCCATTAAAAGCAAAACTGCATGTGTACAGCTTATCCAATCTGCAGTATTCTTTTTCACTGTATACGTTTGATGTGTCATGCCAATGACAAGTTAGTCATTAAGTACTATTTTATTATGGGTGTCAGAATATTTATTGGAATCGACGGGTTTCTTTTTTTTTTAAGAAAAAAAATTCAAGAAAATTTCAATTAAAAGTGCATATGTTTACAAGTTTTTGATCATATATTGCTTTTACTATATAGTTTTATGAGTTGTATTACAACTTTACGTGGAAACTTTATGCGTAAAACACTTGTCCAGATGTGCCATCCACTGATTTGTACATATATAACAAATGTTGCCTAACTTGACTTTAAGTAAATTATGTAGGCTAGGTGGTACACTGTCTGAATTACGAACACATTGGTCAATCTCATAGATCTTCTATTCAAAGTAACAAACTTGACCCGTTGGATGTAACCACAGACTTCTGGGTTTTTAGTTCAACGGTGAAGATTGGTCTAAATCCAATGACAAATCCAGGCCCCCACAATCTTTGACTAATAATAATATCTCTTTTATAGAATAAAGTTTGGTTTTACGTGTACCATTGTCTATCTCTTTCAGCTTCCCCCGCCGGATGCAAGTTTTGTGAAAAAGAATGAGTGATGACACGTGGTACCATCCAACAGGTAGTGGCACCTTATGGCCAGGGTGGCCCCAAGACCACCCTAACTTGAAAAAAAAAAAATTTATACATTATAGTTTAAAATTTTATATTTATTTACCTTTAAAAAAGAATTTGGGAGCATCTTAAAATTTTTTTATGCCAATAAAATTAAATTTTGATCCATAATTTAAGCAATTTAATAATTAGGGTCTTTCAAGCAAAAAGAACAACATGTTTTTATATTCTTTTAAGCTTATACTACGATTTTATTTTTTGTTTCTTTTTTATCTGATACACTGTCATTGTATGACTACTTTTTTTCAAAAACATTATAATATATACTATAAAACTAATTAGTCAAAATCACGTAAATTTAGCTTTTTTCATTATACAACTAATTTTCTTTTTTCTTTTTATGATAATTTTGATTAAAAAAATAGTAATTTTATTTAATTAAGTGAATAAACTTCAAAAGTTACTTAATTTTTATATAATATCAATTAATTCATTATATATATATAATAAAATTTTTATTTTTATGATTATATAATTAAACATGTAATTGTCCATTCTAAGGAAATTTGATTAAATTTACACAAAAAGTGTCACTAAATATTATGTTTTTACAAATTTTTTTTTTGTTTCTCAAAAAAATATATATATAATGTTTTTACATTTTGCTATCATATTATTAGTAATAAACTAATTATATTTTTATTTATATAATTTAAAATTTTATTAATTATATTATTTATGATATCACTGATTAGACCATCGGTCGGATCTCGATCTGACTAAAAAACCAATAGCCAGTCCCTTTTCTGGTTCTTTCACCGTATTGGTTTATAAAATCATGGAAAAAACCCAAAAAAAAACCTTGAACAAAAATCTGGAAAAAAAATTATAATAAAACTACTAACAAGGCCCAAACCAAATGCCAACAGAAAAGCCTAGTACAAGATCAATCTCATCTCAAACTAAGACTATCACTACTCTAACACCAACATGATTACGTTTTTAATTCAACAAATATTTTAAAAAAAAAAAAATCAGCATTGCCTCAGTGCCTTACGGATTCACAAGTCATTAAACAATTTAAACTAAAACTAAATCAAACCTAAAGGCTAAAAGGAAATAAGAAACTCACTTACTCTTCCCAGTCATTGCTGTCCATCCCTATTCAACAACATTAACAACAACCACAACTGAACTCCATAATCTTTAAGTTGTAAAACTTTATGTATTTGCATAATTTTTTTTATTGTTATTATTGTTGTTGTTGTCATCAATATATAAATTTTTTTGAGGAACACCCTGGAAAACATTTATGGAGCCGCCACTGCCAACAGGATCATTATATGAGAGGTGAAGAGTAAGAGTTAAAAAAAAAAAATGTTTGAATTGTAAACATTCGATATTATATATATATATATGAGTTGGATTCAAGTTACACCTGATGTAACTCTAAGTAATATTACATCACCCAATAACTTTTTATTAAATTAATATTTTGAAAATCCAACTATTGAATTATATGTTCTATATGTTTTTAACACACAAGTCAATTTTCATATCAATTAGAGGTTATTTACCATTTAATCCATAAACTTATCTTTTATGCATTATTTTAAACTACAAAAACTTGAATTTTAACAATTAATGACATGGCTATTAATCTTTGATCACCTTAAAATTTTGCAAGCATAGAAAATATATGAAGATAATGTAATCTAACGGTGAATTTATCAATATTCAAATCCAATTAAAAAATATTAAGTGATGTAACATTGCTTAAAGTTACATCAGGTATAACTTGAACCCAATCCTATATGTGTGTGTATATATATATATGTTCACAATATTATATACATTTATTTAGTTTATAGTGTAAATATTACATGAATAAAGGAATGTAGACCAACGGTTTTTCATTTTGGAATAGTATAATTTTGTCTGTCCATGGCAATTGAAGCGACAACTAACTTTCATGCGCATGATTTAGAGCCTTTTTAATTTAGGTCTAGTTAACAGATACTCTTAGAGAATTATTAATGAACTAGTTTAAGAAAGTATTAATAGCACTTTACTACAAAAAATGGGGCTATCCCAGTGTTTGCAAAACCACCGGGATAGCCCCAAAAAGTGCTAGAATAGGCCCAAAATGCCTATCCCGATGCTTCAAACTGCTGTGTAGTGACAATTGGTATAGGGTCCCCAGACCTATTCTAGCGCTTTTTAGACCTTGTTCTGATGTTTTTACTTGTATCGGGATAGTCCTTACCAACAGCTTTGAAGATCTGTACCAGCATATTTTAGGGCCTATACCTATGGTTTTGATTATTGTTTTTTTATCATCTGAAGAAGATTTTACCAATTATTTCCAATTTTTAACAAATAAGTAAATAAAATTTCCAGCAAAACTAATCCAAAGTAAATAATCCTCATTATTTTTTTCCTTTTGCTTAGTGACATGAATACGTAAAGTTAATTAGATCCTCCTCCAATACGTACTTGAATGTTGCGTGATATGAATTTTAGTTCAATAGTAAAGATTAATTGGTCTAAATCCAAAAAAAAATAAAAAATCCATCCGAACTTTGATTAGTAATTTAGTATGACCCTTTCAAAAAAAAAAAAAAAAGTAATTTAGTATGACCACCAATTTTTCACTTAGACCTTGCTGACAGGTTGGTCGGATCGGGTCAATGGAGTTCAGATTAAAAAGTTTTCAAGTGGGTCACGTGTCAACATATTTTTATTCCAGGTAAAAAATCTCAAGATTAGGCTCTTTTGAGTTCAAATCAGGAGTCCGGTCGAATTTTTTCATATTTGCTTTCACTAATAAAACTTTATCATTAAAGATAGATTGGTTTTGTCGTGCACCATTGTACATTTCTTTCAGCTTTTACTCTCCCCACCCTATTTTTTTTTGGGTAAAAAAAATTAAGGATGCAAGTTTTGTGAAAGGATACAAGCGGTAGAAGTTCAAAAAATGTTCAAATTTTGGAATAGCATAAGAAACGAAATATAAACTATAAATCATGGTGAATCCCCTAAAATTAAATTCTTACATTCTTCAATGATATGTATAATACAAAATTAATTTTTTTAAATTCTTGTTTTTAATGGCAATCACAACATCATTCTTTGTTAATAAAAATATTTTTTTTAGCATCTACTATATATATATGAAGACTAATTCTTAATCATAATTTTTAAAAAGAGATAAGGACATTTTTTTAATTGGTTAAAGAGTAGGTAGGAATGGTGAAATTATCAATTTATAAAAAAAATAAGGATGAAGTTTCCCTACAATCTTGTTTGGAGGAACTCTCTCCAAACTATGACGTGTCAGTACTAAAAATTAACACCTGTCCAACCTAACTAAAGCTAAAATTCAAGAACTAACTCTCATTAGTTCAAAAGTTAGACCTTTCCACATCTCTCTCTCTCTCTCTCTCTCTCTCTCTCATTCCGCCGTTCCCACACAACACCATCCACCAAAACTCAGCCACTCTTTTGTCACCACCAAAATTACTCCAAAAAAAATTGCCACCACCAACCACCGAAACACACACAGACCCATCAAATCTAACCCAAACACCACCCAACTCCAACCCAAACTATGAACAATCGCATCCAAATCCAATCCAAACTCTGAACAATTGCCACCCAAATATGTAACCCCCAACCACCATCAACAAAGTCCTTAAAAACACTAGAAACCGGATCAACCCCCACTCTGGATCAACCCAACCCAAACCCAAATCGGTCAAACAACCACCATTGGTCCATTACCACCATGACCCATTGCAAATCCATAGCCCAAAGCCATCGGCCAGCCCTGAACAACCCATCACAAACCCATAGGAAAAACACACATACCCATACTGGAAACAATCACATACCCATACCGGAAAAACAATCATACCGGAAACAATTGCATACCCGTACTGGAAAAACAATCTCATACCCATACCCAAAAAACTACAAAGAGCACCGGGCCAGAGAAGAGATTCGACGATACCCAAATTGGAACAATCATGAATAGTTGTTGCTTCGCCGATCTTCGAAGATGCCTATGATCCGACCCAATCGCCATCCAAACGACAATCATGATGTGTACACATAAACATAAATTTCAAAATTTCTTTTTTTCTTCATAAATGTTAAAATAAGTTTGGAGGGAGTAGCGCCGATAGAGAGCAAAGGGATTTGATGGGTGGAACAGTGGAGAGTGGTTGATGGGTGGGACCATCGGAAACAAGAGATAGATCGGGGGGACCGGTGGAGGGAGGATTAGTTGGGATTGAAAACAATTGAAAAAACTGAAAAATGGTCTGCAACAAAGGATTGAGATGGAGAAGGGATTTGCGTTGAAGGAGAGAGAGAGAGAGAGAGGACAGAGTGTTTGTGTTTGGGTGATGATGGCGAGAAGTTTTTTTTTTAATAAAAAATGATATGGAAAGGTCTAACGTTTGAACTAACGGGAGTTAGTTCTTGAATTTCAGTTTTAGTTGGGTTGGACAGGTGTTAATTTTTAGTGCTGACACGTTATAGTTTGGAGAGAGTTCCTCCGAACAAGATTGTAGGGAAACTTTATCCAAAAAATAATGTAACTTTTTCCAATGGTAAGAATATGGATACCCACCTATTATTTTGAAGAAAATCCACATTCTTACAAAATTGGGGTCAAGTGGGAATTCAGATGCCCAAGGGCATCTGATTCCCTTGTGCAATATTTTGGAACTAAACATGGAATTGTTAGGAAATTTTTAAACATTTTCAAAAATCCTAAAATATTACTCCATATTAACCGTCACCTAAGGGTTTAAAATGCACAAATTTACAAGCAAAGTTTACCAACCTTGTGTGATATGTAGAAATAATTCATAATTCATGATTTTTTTTTTTTTTTTCTTTTTGTATACATAAAAAAAAATAAAAAATAAAAAAATAAAGAAGACCAATATTAATAGAAGAGCCCAGGGACAATTTCATTGATACTGGTCTTATCACTTTCCGTATCTTATTTTGATTTCTCATTGAACTTTCAAAGTGCTTTTTAATTTTCCATTTTACACGGTTGTGGTGAGCTATGAGCCTATGGTTGTGAGGCCAATTCATTGCATAGTTCCGAATTTTCTGACTATGTCGGCAGGACACCTTAAAAGATTAGGTTTCTTTTGATATCTGAGCGAACATGCACGTCAAAAGAATCCTAACAAATTAAAGTAACACAATTTTATTTTGAGTTTTGCCTGAAAGGAAGAAATAAACAATTTCAGTTGTGCCCCACAAATTTAAAACAAAACAAGGTACCAGCATGGACAAATTAGTGTTCATCATGTGACAAATTAACTCTTACTATTCAATTGTGCTAATATTTTTTTATTGACAATTGAATAGTAAGAATTTGTCAATTGCTCAAACTCTTACTATTCAAGTACATTATAGCTGTTTCTCAAAAAAAAAAAAAAAAAAGTACATTATAGCTTACCAACTTCGGAGCAGGTTAGAACAGAGTTTGTCTTGAAAGAATAATGCTAAAGTGGATGATGTTACAAGCTTCATTCTTAATTGTACATTAGATTAGGTGGGTGGAGTAAGAAATGGAATTACAATATAAAAAAATCCTGTTGAGCACAAAGTTTGTACAGTCAACGACTTACTAGTGTGAGGAATTACTCAACGTCTCAACTAGTAAGAGCACCTTCACCAGCAAGGTTGTCCTAAGTTAAGCTAGGTCAACCTCACATGTCCCATATAAACCCAAGAGCATAAGCCCTCCCCTACGAAGGAGCAAAGAACACAAACCCTTCCTTATGGTCCATGCATAAACAACATAAACCCTTCCTATGATGCATGAAGAACGTAAGCCCTCCCCTATATGAAGATACAAAAAACCCAAGCAGAGAGGTAAAACCTAGGAAACTGGCAAGAAACTTTGGTTGAAGGGAAATTTTAAACAGTGGTTGCCTAGGTCGATGGCTATAAATGAATGTTTATACTTTATAGTTTACAAAGGGCTCACGTGCTCAAGAAGCTCGTCCCCCTCAACAACATCAAACCCTTACTCTTTCATTCTAGGGCGGAGTTAGGAATTTATATTAGGAGGGGTGATCGAGCTGAAACTATCCTATTAATTTGTAAATTGTAATTCAAGAAAAATTCAAACTACAACATACATAGGCGTCTTTGTGCATTATTTTTTTTCATTAGTGTAATTCTTATTAGCAATTAAAATATCAATCCAAATAGTCAAGTCAAAGGACATATGTGAATTTCAGTTAGCTTAACTGATAAAGTTTTTTGTCATTAAATAAGAAATCTGGGTTTGATCCTCGCTTACACAAAAAAAAAAACTAATTGGTGTAGTGATACTCCTTATTTTTCTTTTATGGAAAAGTTTGGCGTGTCAATATTTTATTGGACACGGTAAACATAGTGATTTACATCAAATTCTTATTAAATTTAAGCAGAATGATATGTCCATAATATTTTCATAATAAATCTTATGTATCAGGTTATTGTTTGCTGTTACTAATAAGCAAAAAGTAATTTTAGTGATGGATTTAAATTAGGAAGGTGTAAAAATCTACAAACTCAGATTTATTATAAAAATATTATGTGCGTAACACTTTTAATTCTCTTTATGTCCTAGTTATAATTTTTTTTTTTTTTAAAGTTGTTTATTAAAAAGAAAACCAACAGGCCCAAAAAAATTTTAATTTCATGAACCTACTTAGTAGTTCTAATTTCTTCATATCTGTGAGTTCTCTGTAATTCAAGATTACAAAACCAACTTATATGTTTAGAGTACTGAAGAAATCCTCAGAATACTAAGAAGAATTCTGAGAAAATTAGCTTCTTATAATGCATTCTGTGATTATTAATATATATATGTGTGTGTGTGTGCGCGCGCGTTTATATGATAGAAGAATGAAACGATTGGTTATGGTCATTTACAATAATCAGGTAGATGAGGTGAAGTCTCTGAAATAGAGGATCATTTCCTTGGAATCAGGTAGTGGCTTATGACTATAACTGCGGGATGTTGAACAGTTTAAGGCAACCAAGCAAAAAGATTAATTACCTATTGATGGGAACAAACTGAAACTACGTTTCATTTAAATCATGCCTTAATCTAAATCAATCAAGCTTTAACCTAAATCATAATCACTCGTTGATTCAATCTTTTTCCCCCCTTGAATCAACCTACGCCCTGTTGAAGAACTTCCTTTTGGGTTTGTACGGTTGAAACAATCTTGGATGTTTCTACCCATGGAAATTAAGGAGCAAAAATTTAGAATTAGCAATCTTAATACATTGATTGTCAGCTTTGTTTAGGCTCACTTAATGGTATGATGGTAAAGACAGTGATTTGCTAACCAAATTTAGAGTTTGAGCTTACAAGAGCTTAAAATTGAATAGATTTTTGGGTTTGGGATTTCATATGGATCTCATAGTCATTTCATATTTTGCATTTTTTTTAAAAAAAAAAAATAGTGCTCAGGTACTTCTATGCTAACAATGTTTAGTACATTGGCCACTTTACATAGTCAACCCAAGATTTCTGCCAGAAGGGGCGCTACCGTCACTAGCTACAAGTTGACTAAAACTGTTGCCGTACGAATGGGCAACCCCCCTTGCAACAGAGCACATTTTTCTTTTCCTCAAACTTCTCAGAAGCATACAAAGGAAAACATCCATTAACCCGGAAAGCATGGATGTTATCAAATAGCAGTGTCAATTGTACTTCCACAGTTATAAATTCAATGTGGTAGAACCAATGTGATTGGTTAAACATTGATTTTGTATATAACTTCCACTTTGACCTAACAGTTTGTACCAAGATAGCACTTTTAGAAGGATAAGCCACAGAAGCAGTGCATGTGCCATATCAAATGTTTTAATCATGTAAAGGGGCAATTTCTACTCAACTATATATTCAGCTTCATTTCACAGCTTATTTTCTTAAATTTTCTTCTTCTTTTTTGTCCTCAGTTGACAAGAATATACAAGAAGCTTTATGAAACACATATCTTGCAACCAGGGGATTCAATATATTTTCTTATCAGTAGACAATAATTTTTCATCATGACGGGCAATGTAATGGTTACCTAACCTAGAATTAAGATTCACTCGATAATGTAGTGGAAGAGCCAATCCATGTTGCATCCAATGAATGAATGGGACTCGGGGTGTCATCTGAGCCCTGTCCCATGATCTGATCAAAGTATTCTCTTAGTGCCTTAAATCTCAAATCATCACCATAAATACTTGGATCCATGATCAACTCATGAACAGCAGTTTGGCCTTCAAGCATGCTTACTACAGCAGACATGGTGGGCCGAAGTGTTGGTGATGGATTAGTGCATAATAGAGCTACTTTCATAATTTTTACTGCCTCTTCTTTACTGAAGTTAGATTTTAAGTCTGGATCCACCAAATCCATCAAATTCCCCTTTTGTTGTGAAACAAGGGCCTGTAAAAGAATATAGAAGAAAATGGAAAGAAGAAATTAATTAGCATTATATATTGAGCAAAACAATACAAATCTTAAATGATAAGGTAATAATTTACTGAAGCCAAATACAAAAAACTTGTTCTTAAAAAGAAACTATATCTAAAAAGACTTCTAATGAAAATAAAAGTGAAATTTGTGCTAGATTCATGCTATTCTTATATTGCCAACACTAACTCAATTTAACATTCTCATTTTATATCATTATTCAGGTTACCCCTCTACCCACCAAAAAATAAAATAAAATAAGAAGAGAAGAAAGAAAATTGTATATATGGAATGCTTAGCTCTTTAAATGTTCTAATCAGAACTCAGTAAATGTTATTTGGTTTTAAAGAAGATAAGTCTTGTGCAAAATGGCACTTAAATCTGGATTGGTAAATAAATGCACAATACAGGGCCAAATAAAGAAGTCCCAAAAAAAGTGACTCGGTCTCAAAGCTGCCTTTAGTTTCAATTATAAGAAAATTTTGATGAAGATCTATCTTACCCAATCTAGAAGGCATACAAAATTTTCATTTGGTCGATATTTCATGTTGTTCTTCCCAGCAACAATTTCCAATGCAACAATCCCAAAACTATATACATCTGCTTTATATGTTAAATATCCCCATAATGCATATTCTGGTGCCATGTATCCTCTGCACAGAAAGATCATTCGATTAGTAAGGTTTCACTAAAATGAGGTTACAAGCTTCTCTAACAAACAAATCCATGCCAAAATAGTTTTAGGTAACTAGATATCCTATCATAATATTTTATATCCATTTTGGCAAGCAATTATGCCATTAAAAAAGCTAGCATTATTTAGTCACAAATTTGTTCCACATGAAAGAAACTTCACCTAAAACAAGATTTGTACCGTTAACAATTGCAAGCCTTGAAAAACTACACTTAATGTTGATTGGGTGGGTTGAGAGAGTGAGGGGAAGGGGGGTGACTCTATTTCTCTACCTATTACGGATATTGCCACTTTGCAAGTTGATAATTGATGTAGTCATGCACCATTAGCCATACAGGAAAGCAAAATATAAATTAAAATTTCTCTATATTCCTTAATCCTTGTATTAAAAGGTAAAATTTAGAGGTAGCATTCAACATATGAAATTTAATTTTTGAATAAAACAGAAATTTCTCATCCTTTGTTTTATTCTGCAGTTTCTATTTGATGAGAAGTTTGAGCTGTTGCTTCGATGCATATAAAATTGAGGTAAACTAAATTTGCAGGTTATTTCTATATCTATCATATAAATGATTTTTAAAGCAGGAATACTAAATAGGAGTACAATTGGGTGGCAAATGCAGATGGCTAATATAAATAAAGCTCCTACTAATACTTAAAGTGAGGACTTTCCCATAGTACTGTGTATACTTGAACTTGTTTATGGAGACTTCAATTGCTGCCTTATTCTGGTTTTCTTTTAGGAAAGCAACTTGAAATTAGAGCCATTAAGATTCATATTTGTCTAAAAAAGAACAAAAGAAAGAACTAAGTTCAAATTGAAGGAAGAGAAAAAGGTAGCTCACACGGTTCCTGCAACTCGGGTGGTAATGTGGCTGTTCTCCTCTTCATAAAGCTTGGCCAACCCAAAGTCAGAAATCTTAGGATTAAGGTCCCCATCCAGTAGTATATTGCTAGTCTTGATGTCCCTATGAACAATTTTCAGGGTTGATTCCTCATGCAAGAAAGTCAAACCTCTTGCTATGCCAAGACATATATTTTTTCTCGTAGGCCAGTCCAATTTCAGTCGGCTTTCCTCTGGACCAGCAAAGTAGATAGCTCAATCAATGATATCCAAATTTTTAGTTCAACCTATAGGTCCTATATGATTCATGGAAATTGAAACCTACTCTTTTCAAGTCAAAATAATAATATGCCAAAGATGAAAGATTAAGCTTACCAAATAAAGCATGTTCAAGGCTATTGTTTTCCATGTATTCATATACTAGCAATAACTGATTTCGTTCAATACAGCATCCATACAGTCTAACAAGATTGGGATGTTGTAATCCAGAAATCATGCCTATTTCATTCACAAATTCATGATTCCCTTGCTTTGATTTAGAAGAAAGTTGCTTAACTGCAATTATAGTACCATCTAATAAAGTGCCCTGCATTGACAGTATTTGTGCAATGGTTATGTATGAGGTCTATCTGGACCAGTGAAAATGCGAAGGGAATAAAAAAGAGAGAAAAAGGTATAAAATGCATTCATGCAAAGATAGAAGATCATGATGGAGTTGTAGATTACCTTGTATACAGCTCCAAAGCCACCTTGCCCTAGCTTGTTTGCAGCATCAAAATTGTTAGTGGCAGCTTTAATTTGCCTGAATGTAAAAAAACCAGTTCGCAGATCTAGGCCTCTCAGTTCTGTATGGAACAAGTTTCAGATATTAGAATGCATCTTAAAAATTTACATCACTGCTTCATTAGTATTCTGACTAGTCAATGATATCAAAACAAAGTTACCTTGTTCCCTTGATGTCCTGCCTCCCAAACATCCTTTCCACCAAAGAATTCCTAAAATCAGGAGGATAAGGCTTGACACCAAAACTACAGTTCCAACTGTGATGAGTATCTTCTTTTTTATATCATCAGGAGGTTTGAAATCTACAAAGAAGGAAAGTAGAAAAGAATAGTGATTGTGAAACTGCATTCGGTTTTGTATATTGTACTGTAAAGGCAGACACATAGGTAGATCTAGTGTAAAACCAGATACTATTAGATGGTTCAAAACACAGGTTAGGTAATGAAAGAGGAATTAGAGAGGAATAAGAAAAAATCTTTGTATGTCTTCGACCAATCTGCACATCAACATTGTTTCAAGTATTTTACTTTGCATCCAGTAGTTTTGGAGACTGCTTCTCCATACACCATACACCATACAATAATAATATATTACTTTTTAGTTTTGGAAAATAGAAACATTCAAAACTCAAAAATGAAAGAGTGAGAGTGAGAAATAACTGACCATGTAAAAGAAGGAATACAGAACATACAACTTTTGTACTTACCAGCATCTATGGAGATAGCTGATATAAGAGGACCATATGTTCCTCTCTTTGGGACATTTGTTGTCCCTTTCCCAGACCAGTGAAAGCGGATCTCCAAAATTTTATTCTTAACAAATGCTGTAAAGTTCCTAACAATTGCTTTGTCAACTCCTTGTGCTTCCTTCTCAATATCAAAATCCTTCAGCACCAGTTCTTCCTACAACAACATATTTAGGTTAAATTATTGTCTATAGCATTTAGGGAAGAAAAAAAATCTGACTGACTACCAGTACCTGGATGTAAACATCAAACATCCGTCTTCCAACACTGAAAAAGGATCTGTTGTCTCTAAATATTATCTCAACAAAGTGAAGTTTCACTGTATAATTTCCATTTGCCAAGCAGCGCGCATAATATGTGAGAGAAAGAGGAGAGAGGCGTGCATCCATGTACAATTCGGAGTCATTCATTTTGAGTACAGATTCATTTGTT
The DNA here is from genome assembly GCF_001633185.2 of Quercus lobata. Lineage (NCBI taxonomy): Eukaryota > Viridiplantae > Streptophyta > Magnoliopsida > Fagales > Fagaceae > Quercus > Quercus lobata. Next base: position 17,502,512 of record NC_044907.1, on the reverse strand, counting down.
GCTATGTAGTCATGTGCACCACTCCTAATACCCCAGAAATCTCCAGTGCTACTAAAGCCCCAACTATCATCTGACATCATGCGAACAAATTTTGCTGCTCCTCCAAGCTCTAAATCTGCTTCATATTTGATGTTTCCAATGGTGGTTGCATTTCCACCACAGTTTATATTCAAGGAATACTGATCTAGAGAGCACCAAAGTAATCAGATACAATCAAACAAAACAGGAGATATTCAATTATCATTAATAATTTAATCTTCTTCTTTGTTTTCTTGACAAAAAATCATTGATGAGGAAGATGTGATATTGATAACTGAAGCATCTAAATGCTAGTTTGGTTCTAATATATATATATATATATATATATATACCTTTTGAACATGGACTATTCTTCAGACATTCGGTAAGAATTCTAGATTAAAATGTAACATAAGGAAGAAGAATTAGCATATTTAAAAAAATGGAAACGAAAAATAAAATTATAAAAAGTGCTCTCCTTAGAAGTTAAATAAATTAGAAGCTTACGAGTTGTCCTGTCCAGAAAAGCTTCTGAACAAATTTCTGTTGAATTACAAATGAGTTACTTTCTCCCAAAAAATAAATGAAGTAAATGAATAAAGGTGTTGAAAGCTCAAGTAGGTTGACTTTAAGAGGAAAAAGTTTCTTACAAGGTGTCAGGACAAGTGTTTGGCGCAGAGCTTTCGGAAAAATTATTGTAAGAGATATCTATTTGACTGCACAAAAACGTGATTTCCTTTAATCTTCCAATACATAAAATTACATTTTCATCAATTTTGATTTGAATTGATCTTAACGCTACAATTGATCTAATATGTAAAAAAGTTGAAAGAGGAAATTTGAGAGTTGTATACAAACTTATGACCATATTAACCACCAATTAATACAACCTTAATCCCTTCTTTCCATAATTAGCTAAACAATTAACCAATTCAGTGATTTATACCATCCTTATGGATGTTCTAAGAAAGACATATCTTACATGTATTCTATAACAGAATTTTGTTCTATACATTTACCATAATATAGCATTTCTAAAACTTCAAACTGGATTTATCAAAGCTAAAGCAACATCAATTTAGGCCCACTTGGCCACCCCCACCCAGCATTTCTAGATAACAAACATTGAACAATGGAACAAAATAATGCCGTTCTTTCAAGGTGATGCAACATGGAGAAAAATGCAAATTAAGCTGCCAGAAGAATGGGATTATTTCACCCATTTCGTGGAGAATGTTCGGTGCAACCTACCCATAAAGAGGCCATGAAATGAACCATTATCCAAATTAGGATTTCAAATATATACATTTTCGGATATAAAACATTATGTTTAATACCTTAAGAGAATATGCTTCTACAGTCCCAAATAAAATAATATAAGTGAACGAAAATGTCATGCAAATTCAGTGTAGAAGTTAAGAAGGAAAACATACTAGCGGTTATCTCTGCCCTGGAACCAGTCTGGAATTGGCCCACTGAGCAAGTTTCTTGTCAGATAACTATCCAATGAGCATCAAATCATCACATTGTGATTAGAAACACACATATTGTAACTATTTCGAATGTACATAAAAGAAAATAAATTTCAAACTTTTGCGAGCTGACTCTATTTGTATGAAACCTTTCAGACATACGACTTTGCACCATAATGCTTCATTCCAAAAACCTTTCAGACAAAAAGGCTCTTACATTATGTTGGTAAATCAACAATCTCAAAAGTTTAAATTGCTTTAGAAAGCAGGCCAACATAGTATGTCCAGCTTAACATAAATGGCCCCAAGATCAAGTCGTAAGTTGGCCACCGCATGAATTTAGATGGCTTACATGGTGTCCAAACTAGTTAGAACTTCCAAATTTGGAATGTTTCCTTCCAATCTGTTGAAGCTAAGATCCCTGAAAAAGGAAAAAGAAGATGTCATAAGAACACAAGAAAGTAAGCTAAATAACTGTCCAAGTCAACATGGTTAACTTAGAGACATGCTTGTTCCCCAAATAAGAATGGACCTAGAAAATAACATAAATTTAGGTATAGCAGATTGATGGAGGACCTGATAATATGTTCGCATACTTAATCTATGGAGCTATAAATCTATAATTGTTTCCATTCATAATTGAAGAGTACTAAGCATAAATCTGACGAGGGCATTGCTGTAATGAGTAACTCAAGTAGGCATCAGTCAAATTATCTTTAAACATGTGGCAGGTAATAGCATGGGCATAATAATCTAGAATTCATCTAATTACATACAATCCAAAACAAATATTTATGTATAGTGTACACCTAAACAACTAGTCTCAACTTTAATTCTTCTTGAATGAACTTACAAATTGTCTCAATCCCTGTCATATTATGCAACTTGAGAAATGTATACAGCTAGCCCTCCAAACTTTACCTATTCATATTTCATATGACCTCTCTTAATTTTATGTTACTCATCTTTCTTTCCTATCATGAATTTTGGGCTCCACCTGACACTTTTATCTTTTATCAATGTATTATGTAGTATAACATTTTCAGTTTCTCACACCTACATTGGAGAGTGTAAAAGGTTTTCATGGTACATACCAAATTAAAGAGACTAAAGGTCTTCTTAAACATCATAATGTCATTATCGTTCTTATCTGTAGATATCCTTGGCTAACATTCTGTTTTAGCAGTTTAAATTACAATCACTAGACAAAAGAGGCAATAAATTCAGATCATAACTCTTGAGATACTAATTCTAATACTATACAATAAGCTATTTGTCAAGCTAGGAATAAAAGGTCTCAAAATTTTGTGTCGAAAATTAGAATTTAGCAAGTTATCAATTGCAATGTAGCTTAAGTCCACACATTTTGAACTTCAATACCTGTCAAGTGTAAATATTTTTCTCCATATTTCTTAATCTTTTTGTAATTCACTAAAAATTAAAGAGAAGAATGAAGAGAGGAATTACAAAATTTTCAGCTGTGTCATTTCTGATATATATCCAGGGATTTGTCCTGAGATATTACAGCTTCTCAACATCCTGAAACATAAACCAACTTCATATAAGCAAAATTGCAATAACATGTGTATTATTCTAATTGCAGATAATTTTACAACATAAAAACCTTACAATCTTATCAGGCCTCCAATGTTACGTAGGTTCGGGAAAAGTGAACCTACTCCATGTAAGTCGCTGATCCTTCTGCATGATATTGCGCCATCAATAACTGTTATTTTCTTTGGCTATAAATTTTATTAGTTTAAAATCACATGAAATTATTGTAGAGATTATGCAACTCAGCAACTTTTAACATAGAACACGGAACTCACAGCTCTGTTAAATTGCTTAAGACCGAAATGCTAGGAGGAATGGGCCCCTCAAGACCACTAGCTTGGATCTCTCTGTTAAGGACATAATTACAATGGATTTAGATTAAACCTGAGACTTTTATGTAGAAGTGCTGTACATAAAATTGAAGGAATATCACATACAATTTCTGAAGTTGTTTCCAACTTTGAAAGGAATCAGGCATTCTTCCAGTGAAGTTGTTACTGCTAATCCTACTGCATATGGGCCAGATAGAAACAAGATAGAATGAAATAAAAACTTGATCATTTTTCAACAAAAAATAAAAAATTACTGTTAGTACAGAAATTGAAAAGTTGACAACCACTTACACTTCTCTTAATTTGGTCAGACTAGTGAGAGCTACTGGCAACTCTCCTGTGAGATTGTTAGCATTGAGAATGCTGCAGTAAAAAAGGAAACTTAAGACCAGTTCAACATACGCTATTATTATGTTATGAAACTCATTGAGAATTTAGAAATGACTAATCAAATGTGATGTGAAAAGAAAGAATCACTAACAGAATCTCCAAGTCAACCAAGTTTGCAAGCCCAGGGGGAACAGGGCCAGAGAACAGGTTGCTTTCAATGGACCTGAAATAAAGTCCAAGATTACAAACAGCAGAGCTTAACCAAATGAATTTTTGAAATTATTTAACATAGAGATCCAAAACATACAGAGCTCTCAGAGTGGTAATGCTTGCCAAGTAGTCAATACGTCCTGATAAGTTGTTTGTACTGATGGACCTGCACTTGATTCATTTTCATTAGTTTAATAATTAGCTTTAACCAGCTAACCTTGGACTTGAAAGGGTGGTGAGTCATTTACAGAAATTCCAACTTCATTGAAGCCCATTCTCGTGGTATCATTCCACTAAGGTAGTTTCTATTCAAATCACTGTCAGCAAGAGGAAAGTCTGCTGTAAGTAGAAGCTTATAGTCTAATTTGCTGGCTAACAAGAAAAACAAATAATTGGAAGCCCTTCTTACATTTCCTTAAGGTTGGGTAGCTTAACCAAAGATGGTGGAAGTATACCATCAAGATCCTGCCCTCTAAGAAATCTGTATAACAAAGATTAAAGTAAAATAAAAAATAGAGAGAGATTACAATTTTATGTAACAATTTCAAAGTAATGTCTTAGCTTAAATTCAATGAATAAAAAAGAGAAAAAATTTTAGCAAAATAAAGAAATAGGTGTTTATCCAATTTTCAACTAAGTTACACATCTTATTCAAATATTCATTGCTTTTATTTGCCATTAACCTTCATAAGAAAATTTAATAGAATAACTTTTGTGTTATATGAGCAAAGGGAGTGTACATGCTAGCCACGTGGCATACACCACCCGTGTTGGAGCAATTGCAGATGACAGAATTATTGTACAATTGCCTCTGACTTGAAGATGGTGTAATCCAGCTTGAGTCATTGCATGGATTTACTTTGAAATTCCAGTCTTTCTTCCCCAGCTGTGTAGCTATTTCTTGAAGGGCTTCCACTGCACACATCAAACGCATCAACTTCTCTACCAGGATTTTTTTGTTACCTAAATAACTGATAAGTATGCCTACCAGTGGAATGAACGTGCCAATAGTGCAGCTGAGAAAAAAAGTTAACCAGACAGTTGTTTCAAATCCTAAATTCAAATAATGCTTCAGTTATGAGGAATATCTGGTTGCCTTTACCCTGTCAAGCTTGTTCTGGGTTGCCTGGGTAATACTTATTGAAAGGACAAAATTCATTCATGGTCTATGAAAATGTCTAGGGAATGTTCTTGGTGTTGGGGAAAATTGCTGAAGTTAAGGCCTATTACTCCTAATTCTGTAAGCACCTAATTGGGAATGGAATGGTTTTGTTCAGATTGAGTAATTGGCACATTAGAGAACTTCTCATTACCAAATATGGTCCTAGGATAGTTTATGATGCATCAAACCCATCAGTGACTTGGGTCCCTTATTTTATAGTTTTATTTTTATAAAAAAATAAAGTTTAACTGCTATGTGGGATTCTATAAGAGGAAGAATCATAACTAGAGTGGCCTCATTTAATTCGGTTTCTCAAAGCAAATCCAAAGCATGGTTTCGTAATTCTACAATCGACCCATTTAATGTGACCAGATATGGCCACGAAGAAGGTAAAAGTCATGTCTTGGTTTCTCTGTGATGATCCTTGAAATTCAGTTTCATTATGGGGTCTTATTGCAGTGCTAAAAAGGCTAATTAAATAGTATGAGAAGCATGTCAAGCCCTTAACCACATGAGGCCAAGTTACAACACAGAGGCAATAAGGATGCTGCTAACAGCTAATATAAACTTCATTAAGCTGAGCAAACTGAAACTTCAATATACTGATTTCCAACTCCATAAACTTGAGCTTGATTACCAAAATAACATACAAATATATACAAACAGAAAGTACCTTCATTATCAGGAAGACTCCCTGGTGCTTGTGCTTCAACTTCGTTTGCTCCTGTGCACATAAATACTATTACAAACACAATTAAGCTAAACATGGTCACTGGAATATAAGCAAGCTTTGCCATCTTCCCTTCCAAAAGTCCCACTGGGTACTGAGTATTGACAGCCTCACTTTCTCAAACACACTGTTCAAAACTCTCTCTCTTTCTCTCTCTCTCTCCCTGGATCTTTGCAAGACCCATTAAAAGCAAAACTGCATGTGTCCAGCTCATCCAATCTGCAGTATTCTTTTTCCTTCAAAACTGTATACGTTTGATGCGTCATGCCAATGACAATTTAGTCATTAAGTACTATTTTATTATGGGTGTCAGAATATTTATTGGAATCGACGGGTTTCTTTTTTTTTTTAAGAAAAAAAAATTCAAGAAAATTTCAATTAAAAGTGCATATGTTTACAAGTTTTTGTTCATATATTGCTTTTACTATATAGTTTTATGAGTTGTATTACAACTTTACGTGGGAACTTTATGCGTAAAACACTTGTCCAGATGTGCCATCCACTGATTTGTACATATATAACAAATGTTGACTAACTTGACTTTAAGTAAATTATGTAGGCTAGGTGGTACACTGTCTGAATTACGAACACATTGGTCAATCTCATAGATCTTCTATTCAAAGTAACAAACTTGACCCGTTGGATGTAACCACAGACTTCTGGGTTTTTAGTTCAACGGTGAAGATTGGTCTAAATCCAATGACAAATCCAGGCCCCCACAATCTTTGACTAATAATAATATCTCTTTTATAGAATAAAGTTTGGTTTTACGTGTACCATTGTCTATCTCTTTCAGCTTCCCCCGCCGGATGCAAGTTTTGTGAAAAAGAATGAGTGATGACACGTGGTACCATCCAACAGGCAGTGGCACCTTATAGCCAGGGAGACGACCCTAACTTTAAAAAAAAAAAAAAAATTTATACATAATAGTATAAAATTTTATATTTATCTATCTTGAAAAAAAAAAAATTTGGGAACATCCTAAAATTTTTTTATGCCAATAAAATTAAATTTTAGTCCATAATTTGAACAACTTAATAATATATTATGGTCTTTTAAGTAAAAAAAAAAAAAAACATACTTTTATATTCTTTTAAACCTATACTACGACTTTACTTTTAGTTTTTCTTTTACTTGACACACTGTCATTATACGACTACGTTTCTTCAAAAACATTATAATATATATTATAAAACTAATAAGTCAAAATCACGTAAATTTAGCTTCTTTCATTATACAACTACTTTTCTTTTTTCTTTCTCTGATAATTTTGATTAGAAAAAAATAATAATTTTAGTTAGTTAAGTGAATAAACTTCAAAAGTTACTAATTTTTATATAACATCAATTAATTCATTATATATATTGTGGGGATCATTCGGTTGATAGGCTCATAGGATTCAGAATTGGTTGAGGATTGTTGGGCCAGTGGCCCATCCGAGGCCGTGTACCCGTCCGAGGACGCCCTGCTCCTCGGCAGTATGCGTCCGAGGACGATCGCGTCCGAGGACGATCAGGACGTGGTCTCACCGCGATCAGATCTCAGAAGTAGGTCATCTCAAAGGGTAGAGTAGCCGACTAAAGATGGAAGAGATAAGGCAAACAAATATCTGAAACTATAGCTACCTCCGCATTAATGACCTCTCAACCAACTCTCTGGCCGCATTAATGTGGAGGTGATACCTGAGCAGTAGGGAAGCAGCCTTACAGCTGCCCATAGGAAGTTCTAGGAGGTGCCAGATGGGACAGAAAGAAATCCCCCGGACACAATCTACACGTGTTCGGCGAGGATGGATCGCGAAGGGGAGTATATAAACTAAAAGAAGAACATGAAAGAGGGGATCGAGGAAAAAGAAGAACACACATAAAACTGGAGAGAAAGAAGTAAGAGAAAAGAGGGAGAGTTGCACTAGGCACTTAAGAAAAAAGGTTCATTGTACCAACGAAAAGGAAGGTAAACCTTGTATGGGCTTGAGAGAAAATCTTGGAGGTAGATACCACAGTTAACCTAGTTCTTTACACCCACGCTCTACAAATCATATTGTCTGGGCCTTTTACGTACGAACCCAATACTGTTTAGATTCGTCACCAAATTGTGTCCCTACAATTGGCGCCGTCTGTGGGAAGAGCTTGTGTTATCTTGTACAACCTCCGATACAACGTTTTCGATGGAAGGAATGGAACTGCCTCACCCCGCAGCGGGGCTGCATCAGGGTGATATCAGCCCGCATCAGGCGAAGTCAAGGGGCTCTCAGCATGGTGGTCCTCGAAAAAGTCCCGAACGGAGGGAAGTCCAAGAGGGGAGCATACATACTACTCATACCACGAGAACCCGTACACGCGGGAAGAGCCACGTTTCCCACGTGAAGCATGATGGGGATCTGCAACGTGAAATTGCGGACTTGAAAAGAGAGTTACGCCATGCACGAAGGGACTAGCTATAGGCGGAGATCGAGAACTCCGCAGAGTGAGACTTTCTCCTACGAAGGGGAGCGTCGCCATAGGCGTAGGCATAAAAGTCCAACTAGTAGGGGCTTGGGAAACGATGCCATGAACAAAGCCTTGAGTCAAATTTCCAGGTCACCCTTTACAAGAAGCATAGATGATGCTACCCATCCTCGGCGGTTCAATCAACCTACGTTCTCTCTGTATGATGGCCATTCGGATCCGGTGGAACATGTAAGCTATTACAGCCAGAAGATGGCTATTCATTCCAGGGATGATGCCCTGATGTGCAAGATTTTTCCGTCGAGCTTGGGTCCGACGACGATGAGGTGGTTCAATGGCTTAAGGGCCAACTCTATTGGATCTTTCAAAGCACTGACCCAGGCTTTTGGTGCTCGTTTTATTACATGCAGTAGGACTCCTTTGCCGCTGGGGTCCTTGTTGACCTTGTCTATGCGAGAGGGCGAGACTCTCAGGAGTTATTCGGATAGGTACTGGGAGATGTTCAACGAAATAAGAGGGAAGAATGACGCTGTGGCCATAACTACTTTCAAAGCCGGCCTCCCAGCTGATCATGACTTGAGGAAATCCTTGACGGGTAAACCTGTTACCAGTGTGCGCCAACTGATGGACAGAATAGAGAAGTACAAAAGGATAGAGGAGGATCAGCTTCAGGGGAAAGGAAAGGCCAAGATGATCCCTCAGGAGAGGAGGGATTTCAGGTCGGATCGTTATAATAACAACCGACCAAGGCGGGACTTTGTTGGCCAGTCGGTCTCGGCAGATGCCCAGGCCGTTAATGCGGTATTTCGGGAGCCTGTTCAGCAGGTTTTGGAGAAGATAAAGGACGAGCCATTTTTCAAATGGCCTAACAGGATGGCAGGAGAGCCTGCAAGACGCAACCCGAGTTTGTATTGCCATTACCATCAGGACCATGGACACACGACAGACAACTGCAGAAATTTATGGGACCATTTGGAGCAGTTGGTCCGGGAAGGAAAATTAAGACAGCTCTTGCATCACTCTAGTGGAAGGGCGAGCCAAGCAGGTTCCGAGGTGCGTGAGGATGCTTCATCAAGGCTCCCTCGGGGAACAATCAACGTCATCTTTGCGGCCCCAGGGAGGACTGGTTCTTGCCCCACCAGAGTGTTGTCGGTGTCCCGATCCTCGGCTGAGGATCGTTCTCAAGCATGGAAGAGAGCCAAGAAACGTGTCTCCTTGGTTTTGGGTTTTTCAGACGAAGATTTGGAGGGAACCATACAACCCCATGAGGATGCCTTGGTGGTAACGCTGAGGATCAGTGGGTACGATGTCCGAAGGGTGATGGTTGATCAGGGAAGTGCAGCGGATGTGATGTATCCGGATTTGTACAAGGGGCTTGGTTTGAAGCAGCAGGACTTGACAACCTATAATTCCCCTCTTGTCAGTTTTGAGGGAAGGTTAGTCATTCCCATGGGGCTAATCAGGTTGCCCGTGCAATCAGGCACGGAGGTGGTGGAGGTGGATTTTATTGTCGTAGATGTTTTTTCTCCGTATACGGCTATCCTGGGCAGACCCTGGCTTCACACACTTAAAGCGGTTTCATCTACCCTGCATCAGAAGGTGAAGTACCCGTCCGGAGACCAAGTGCTGGAGATAGTAGGGAACCAAGCGGCTGCTCGGCAATGCCAGGTAGCGGCTATACTGCATCGGCCTGAGGCAGAAACCTCGGCTACAGCCGATAATGAGTCATAGCAATTAAAGATCCCAGCATCAGGTTTAGACGTACCAACCAATGGGGTAGAGTGCGAAGATCTGGAGAGGGTGACCGTTGCTGATGATCCAGAGAAATTCTTTCGGGTTGGGGCCAAGTTGCCTCTGGAAGAGAAAGCGAGTTTGCTGGAGTTCCTTCGAACTAATGTGGACGTCTTTGCATGGGACCCGTATGAGGCTCCAGGAGTAGACCCAAATTTTATTTGTCATCGACTCAATGTAAACCCTGCCGTTCCCCCTAGAAGGCAAATTCCTCGGCGACCATCGAAAGAGCATGCCGAGGCAGTCCGAAGTGAAGTTGCCAAGCTCAAACAGGCTGGGGCTATCAAAGAAGTCTTTTACCCCCAATGGCTGGCCAATACGGTGGTAGTAAAGAAGAAGACGGGGAAGTGGCGAGTATGCGTGGATTTCATGGATCTTAATAAGGCATGCCCCAAAGACCCATTTCCTATGCCAAAGATTGACCAGCTGGTGGATGCGACCGTGGGCCACCCTAGGATGAGCTTCTTGGATGCCTTTCAAGGGTATCACCAAATACCGTTAGCCACTGATGATCAAGAAAAGACCGCTTTCGTGACCCCGGTTGGGAACTACCATTACAAGGTGATGCCTTTCGGTCTGAAAAATGCTGGATCTACCTACCAACGCATGATGACGAAAATGTTCGAGCCACAGCTGGGCAGAAGTATTGAAGTTTATATTGATGACATGGTGGTGAAAAGCAAGGTAGTGACTGAACATGTGAAGGACCTCACTAGCATCTTCGGGATACTGAGAGAACACAGGTTGCGCCTGAATGCTTCGAAGTGCTCCTTTGGTGTAGGTTCAGGAAAATTTCTGGGGTACATGGTGACCCATAGGGGAATTGAGGTTAATCCCGATCAGATTAGGGCTATTAACAGTTTGCAAGCGCCCCAGAATCCAAAGGAAGTGCAGAGGTTGACAGGGATGACTGCTGCGTTAAACCGATTCATCTCCAGGTCAGCCGAAAGGTGTCGTCCTTTTTTCCGTCTGTTACATAAGTGGCAGGGATTCGAATGGACCAAGGAGTGTGTTGAGGCGTTCCAGCAGTTAAAAAATTATTTATCCAAACCGCCGATCATGTCTAGCCCTGAAGTGGATGAGATGTTGTATGCCTATCTGGCGGTAGCCCCACACGCAGTCAGCTTCGTCTTGATGCGAGAAGACAATGGCGTCCAGAGGCCGGTATATTATGTAAGTAAGTCCCTCCATGAAGCGGAGGTGAGATATCTGCCGTTAGAGAAGGCCATACTGGCAGTCGTCCATGCGACACGTAAACTTCCACACTATTTTCAAGCTCACACTGTAGTTGTTTTGACCCAATTGCCTCTCAAATCCATACTTAGAAGTGCTGACTACACCGACAGAATTGCCAAGTGGGGAACGATTCTAGGTGCTTTTGACATCAAATACATGCCCCGCACTTCTGTGAAGGGTCAAGTGCTCGCCGATTTGGTAGCTGAATTCGCTGAGTGCCCTGAGGAAGTTAGTAGGAATCGAGATCACATGGACGAAAAATCGGTTGGCGTAATATCCGCGCCAGGAGGGCCGGTATGGAAGGTATATGTGGATGGGGCTGCAAACCAATGGGGAGCTGGACTGGGATTGGTCCTGATATCTCCCGAAGAGGTCATCATTGAGAAGTCGCTAAGGCTGGGGTTCTCAGCTACTAACAATGAGTCAGAGTACGAAGCTCTGATAATGGGAATGAGCATGGTCCATAAAATGGGTGGAAAGGCAGTGAAACTGTTCTCGGACTCGAGGCTGGTCGTTGGCCAGGTGACTGGAGAGTTGGAGGCCAAAGACCCGAGAATGCAAGGGTATCTGAACCGGGTTAGGCATATGCGAACAGAGTTCGAGTCGTTCGACGTAATACATATTCCACGAGGCGAGAATACCCACGCAGACTCCTTAGCGACCCTTGCCACCTCCTCAGCACGAAATTTCCCACGGGTAATTATTGTGGAAGACTTGCATACCCCCACTTCACCAGAAAAGGAGATTTGCCAAGTTCGTCAAGCTAGTTTGACGCCGTGCTGGATTGACCCTATATTAAAATTCCTCGACAGTGATGTGATGCCCGAAGATAAGGTAGAAGTTGAGAAAATACGAAAGAGAGCACCTCGGTATTGGTTATCCGAAGATAAAAAGCTATATAGACGGTCCTTCTCTGGGCCATACTTGCTCTGCGTGTCTCCCGAGGCAGCAGAGTTAATCCTGGAAGAATTGCATGAGGGTATTTGTGGAAGCCACACAGGAGGAAGATCCCTGTCATGCCGAGCCCTAACGCAAGGTTATTGGTGGCCGAATATGCAGAAAGAAGCGCAGGAGTACGTTAAGAAATGCGATCAGTGTCAAAGATATGCTCCGAATATCCACCAACCTGGAGGAGTTCTTAACCCTCTCTCAAGTCCTTGGCCCTTTGCACAATGGGGGCTAGACATTGTCGGCCCTTTTCCTAAAGCTATAGGAAACAAGAAGTACCTGCTGGTCGGCACAGACTACTTCACCAAATGGGTTGAAGCTGAACCCTTGGCGAACATCCGGGACGTAGATGTGAAGAGGTTTGTCTGGAAGAACATTGTTAAGCGATTTGGAATCCCACGAGCTCTTGTTTCGGACAACGGGCTCCAGTTCGATAGCAATGCCTTTAGGAAATACTGTTCAGAACTGGGAATAAGAAACAGATATTCCACTCCAGCTTATCCGCAAGGCAATGGGCAGGCCGAAGCTGTTAACAAAGTCATTGTCCATGGGCTTAAGAAGAGACTAGACGACGCGAAAGGAAGATGGGTGGAGGAACTCCCACATGTGCTTTGGACATATCGGACAACGCCCCGGCGTTCGACGGGAGAGACTCCTTTCTCCATGACCTACGGAACCGAGGCCGTTATTCCGCTGGAAACTGGATTTCCGACATTAAAGACCAGTGCATTCTCTTCGAGTAATAATGATGCGATGTTGGAAAAAAGTTTAGACCTGATTGAAGAACGAAGGGAAAGCGCGATGGTACGGCTAGCTTACTACCAGCACAAACTCAAGCAGTGCTACGATAGCAATGTGAGGATGAGGCCGTTAACCATAGGCGACCTGGTGCTGAGAAAGGTCCTGGGGGCCACTAAGAATCCAAGCTGGGGAAAACTGGGACCCAATTGGGAGGGACCGTATCGAATTACCTCTGTAGCTGGAGTAGAGGCTTATTATCTAGAGGATCTAGACGAAAAACCTGTACTCCATCCCTGAAATGTAAATAATCTCAGAAGGTATTATTATTAGTAAAGAAGTTTTAATTTAAATATTCTCTTTTAACTTACGTCAGATATGCATTCTATGAGTCCCGCATCCTGTCATATCATACTGAATTGTTAAACAGAAACTGAGTTATGCCAGGTCCTCGGATCGCAAACTTAGTGGAAATTAACATCCTATCATACTGAATTGTTAAACAGAAACTGAGTTATGCCGGGTCCTCGGATCGCAAACTTAGTGGAAATTAACATCCTATCATACTGATTTGTTAAACAGAAACTGAGTAAGTTATTGCCAGGTCCCTCGGATCGCAAACTTAGTGGAAATTAACATCCTTTCATACTGAATGTTAAACAGAACTGCGTTATGCCGGTCCTCGGACGGCAACTTAGTTGGACAATTTAACATCCTATCATACTGAATTTGTTAACAGAAACTGAGTTTGCCGGGTTTCTCGGATCGCACCTTAGTGGAAATTAACATCCTTATTCTACTTGAATGTTAAACAGAAATCTGATATATGCCAGGTCCTCGGATCGAAACTTAGTTGGAAATTAAACATCCTATTCATACTGGGAATTGTTAAACAGAAACTGAGTATGCCGGGTCCTCCGGATCGCAAACTTAGTGGAAATTACTCCTATCATTACTGAATTGTTTAAACAGAAACTGAAGTATTGCCGGGCCTCGGATCGGCAAACTTAGTGGAACATCCTATCATACTGAATTTGTTAAACAGAAACTGAGTTATGCGGGTCTCGGATCGCAAACTTAGTGGAAAATTAACTCTACATAACTGAATTGTTAACAGGAAACGAGTTTGCCAGGTCCTTGGATTCGCAAACTTAGTGGAAATTAACATCCTATCATTTCATACTGAATTGTTAAACAGAAACTGAGTTATGCCAGGTCCTTGGATCGCAAACTTAGTGGAAATTAACATCCTATCATTCATACTGAATTGTTAAACAGAAACTGAGTTATGCCAGGTTCTTGGATCGCAAACTTAGTGGAAATTAACATCCTATCATTCATACTTAATTGTTAAACAGAAACTGAGTTATGCCAGGTCATTGGATCGCAAACTTAGTGGAAATTAACATCCTATCATTCATACTTAATTGTTAAACAGAAACTGAGTTATGCCAGGTCCCCGGATTGCAAACTTAGTGGAAATTAACATCCTGTCATTCATAATGAATTGCTAAACGGAAACTATGTTATGTCAAATCCTTAGACCACTAATTCGGTAGAAACTTACCTGCTAAGTTGTGCATTGAATTATTAAATGGCAGAAAGAGTGGTAATGAGTTTTCTAAATCGTAATCTCAGTAAAAGTAATGCCCTATGAACATTCGTTAAGGAGTCAGAAAGAGAGAGCTTCGAATGCAAGATTGATGTACAATAAAGGAGGCGTCTGAAATGAATCCATCCAAAATTACAACGACAAAGTAAGTAAGTGTAAAGATAACTTAGAACCATCAGAATGATAAGAAAGTAAGCGAGAAAGTCCTCTACTAAGTGTCTAAATTGAAATTACAAAGCAGTTTCTATCTTTTTACTTTTTGATGATGCCCCCAGCCGATTGAACTGTGGAGTCCAATTCTTGTTGAAAACCCTGTGAGACCGTATATGTCTTCGAAGCAGTGGTAGATTTGTTTGGAGAAGCTCTTGGAGGGGAATTGCGAGGTAAAATCTCCTCGCTGGGGGTAATAGCTGGGGCTGGAGTATCAGCTTGGTGTGGTTGAGGAGCTGAGGTGCGTATCGCTTCGGGGTAATATACGCTCTCTGGCTTACGTAGTTCAGATGAGGCTTCAACCCCAGCACGGTTAAGAGCCTCGCTCCAGGTTCTCGCACAGAAGATACGGCAAACCTCCGGAACCTCGGCTCTTAACGCTTTCTCAGTTTCAGCTATCCCGATTTCGTAGCCCCTCTGCTCGGCTTCACCCATTGCCTTCTCAGACTCGATTTTTGCTTTCTCGGCTTGTTCTTTAAGCTTTTCGGCTCTCTCCCTTAACCCCTGAGTTTCTTCCAGATGCTTCTTAAGAACAAGAACTTGCTCCTGAGTTTTCTTCAGCTCAGCATTCGCCTCGCGCAGAAGCTTGGCTTGTTCCTCGGCCTGCTTCTGGTAGCCCTCTGATGACGATTCAGCACTCTTGCGAGCTTCTTCCTCAACCAGCAGCTTTTTCCTTGCGACGGTTAGATCCTGTTCAGATTTGGACAAGGTTTGAACAGCCATTACCCTTCTTTTCCTTTCACCATCTAGCTGATTGGAACAAGCATTGAGCATCTCATCTAGCTTGAAGGTATTTTGGATGATCTGTAAAAAATAAAAAGGGGGGTGAGTTAGTGTTATAGTTAATGAAAAGTACGCATTAGTAAGTAACAGTCACAGAATGAGGCAGTATAAAAGATAGCTTCCCACCATGCCCAAATATCGTTTATTGTCAAGGATGAGTTGATTCTTCCTCACATTCTTTAGCTCGGCCATATCCTTTGGGAGCAATAAGGCCTCCTCTATGGCCGAGGCCACATGACACCCTATGCCGCCGTTATAATCCCTTACAGAGGCATCGTTTCGCAGGGGTTCCCCACCGAGCATAGGAACTGGCAGCCATGCTTGTGAATCGGGATGTGGGGAATCGAATTCCTCTTGGCCCCGCGTAGAGGGCTGTCCGGTTTTCTGCTGCTTTGCCGCTCGTTGGACATCCTCCTCTCGAGTGGGACGGGATTTGCTCGCATCTGCCACCCCCTTACCTTTCTGCTCTCTGCGCTTCTCTGGCTCGGCAGTGCTTGGCGGTGCTGTTTGCGGAGATGATAGAGGAGGGTGGCGGGGGACTGGAGGAGGAGACCTGGCTGGAAGAGATGAAACTTGCGATGGTACTGTTTGGGCAGGTGTAGACTTTCCCTGTTGACCTCCTATCAGCTCCATTAGGCTTTTTTGGGGTATCCTTTTTACCCCCATCTCGTCAGAACTTTCCTCGGGGTTTGAGGGCTGATCGAAAATCTCAAAATCGTCCGCGGATTCCAATGTTGTTGCGCCGGTTTGCTTGCTTTTTTCCCTTTTCCTTCTCCTATTGGTGCCCTTTTTCTTGAGGGAATGTGGAGGTGAAGAAAGCCTCGCTGAGACGCTGGCCACGGAAAGAGGTTCTGTGAGAGGTGTGTGTTCGGGAAGTGGAATACCCTCTGGAGCAATGAATCCTTCGTAGGCAACACTGATACGGCGAAGCCGAGGATCGCGTGCCCTAATCACGCACTTCGGCGCCTGAAAGCCAAAAGAACGGGGGGTATATCCGAGAATTAAATGGGCTGCTCGTAGTTGACCATCAGCCTCGTTCACGTATATTTCAGCTCTCAATAATCTGTCTAGGCTCGCTTTGTTGACCAATCTGAGATTGGGCTTCGTGTAGCGTTTATCTGCAAGACCGTTGGTTTTAAAGTTAAAAGTTGAGAGACGCGAAAATAATAAAGGTGATTAAAATGTGATTATGAGCTAAGTAGCATAGGTCTATAACTTCGCACCCACCTGGCGTTCCCTCCACAGTCGGGCAAGATAGACCATCGTGCCATTCCCCAGAAAAAATGAGGAAATCCTCTTTTAGGTGTTTATTTGAAGTAGGGAGGCACTGAATCAACCTTACTTCAGGATATCTCGACTTGAGATAGTAGTCCTGGTCAGCTAGGCGATGAAGGCTGTACGCCCAATTCACGTCGTGATGGGATAGATTTAGACCCATTCTCTGATTCAGAGCGTCTATACTTCCTAGAATCCTAAACATATTGGGAGCGCATTGGGTGGGGGATAGCCTAAAGAAATTAAGGTAACCCCTAGTGATACTACCCATGGGGATGGTCATCCCTCCTTCAATAAAGGCGATCATGGGGATAACCACTTCCCCAGTTTGCCTGGCGTCAACCCACTCCCCTTGGGCCGCATACCTCAGCCCTACCGTTGGTGGGATACTGTACTTCATGCGGAAGTTTCTAATACCCTCCTCGGAGTCAACGAGACACCGAAAGGGATTCCTCTGCTTCCCCATTTTCTCTAAAGAAACTTAGTAGAGGAAAAACTTTTTGATTTTGAATAAAAATGGTAAAAGCTTCGAGGGGACTTACAGGTTCAAAGGAAGGACCTCGGACAACGTACGATTATTTGTAGTCGCCAGGAGAACAGTGAAGACAGGAAGAAGGCAGGTTCAGTGTATAGGCCTTAGAACCGCGTAACCATCAAAGGTAAGGTACGGGTTTAATTTGGGAACGCCTTTATAGTCATGTGAAGATTGTGAGCGGCGAAATTCCCGCTCACAAAGCAAGAGAAGCCCCCTACCGTTCGATTTGGATCTAACCGTCGAACGTGGGGGACAAGGGAGTTGTCAGAATTTAATGCTGCCAAAATCGGGGCGCTGAAGCGTCAGGGGCATGCCCCGAAACACGCACAGGTGCAGGCTCATGACGTCAAAACCCACCTTTTCTCCTGAGGAGTCGAAAAGTAGGATTTTGAGGGGCTATTGTGGGGATCATTCGGTTGATAGGCCCATAGGATTCAGAACTGGTTGAGGATTGTTGGGCCAGTGGCCCATCCGAGGTCGTGCACCCGTCCGAGGACGCCATGCTCCTCGGCAGTATGCGTCCGAGGACGATCGCGCCCGAAGACGATCAGGACGTGGTCTCACCACGATCAGACCTCAGAAGTAGGTCATCTCAAGGGATAGAGTAGCCCACTGAAGATGAAAGAGATAAGGCAAACAAATATCTGAAACTATAGCTGCCTCCGCATTAATGACCTTTCAACCAACTCTTTGGCCGCATTAATGTGGAGGTGATACCTGAGCAGTAGGGAAGCAGCCTTACAGCTGCCCGTAGGAAGTTCCAGGAGGCACTAGATGGGACAGAAAGAAATCCCCCAGACACAATCTACACGTGTTCGGTGAAGATGGATCGCGAAGGGGAGTATATAAACTAAAAGAGGAACATGAAGAAGGGGATTGAAAAGAAAAAAAAAGAAGAACACACATAAAACTGAAGAGAAAGAAGTAAGAAGGAGAGAGAGAGAGAGAGTAACACTAGGGACTTAAGAAAAGACGTTGATTATACCAACAAAAAAAGAAGGAATACATTGTATGGGCTTGAGAGAAAATCTTGGAGGTAGATACCACAGTTAACCTAGCTCTTTACACCCACGCTCTACAAATCATATTGTCTGGGCCTTTTACGTACGAATCCAATACTGTTTAGGTTCGTCACCAAATCGTGTCCTTACAATATTCTTGTCACATTAGTATGTAAGATTTTTGTAGTAGTTTTACCATTTTTCATCCATAATTTTTTTTTTTTTGGAATAATGCCAAAGTTGTTAAAAATTTTAGTATAAAAAACTTACAAATTGATGTGCAATGAATTTAATTGGTGGTATTTCAACAAGATGATAAATTTGTATTACTTCTTGTGACTTGTAACAAATGAATTTGTACAACCTATGTAAAAATTTATAATATTTCTAACATCATTTAATTTTTGAGCATTTTTAAGAGTGAAAGAAAAGATATACTACTCATATTTCTTTAGATAAAAAAAAAATTACTCGTGGTCACAAATTTTGGGTGCCTTTCTCTAATAGGGAGCCCTAGGCCAGGCTTAGGGCTAACCTTGGTGATTTGTGAACAACTTTGCGGGTGGGGAAGTTATATTATTATTATTATGTACAGTATTTAAAAGTGAAATATGAAGATAACCTTCATGATGGACTTAAGTCCTTTTTGATAATTTGCACTAAAAAACATCAATTTTAGACCAAAATATTCCAAATGCTCAGTGGAGAAAAACACTTAACTATAATTTCCAAAATAGTATTTTCAAATTTCAAATTTTAAAATGACAATTTTATAATATCACAATTAAAATAAAAAAATAATAATAATCCAAGGGGATAACAATGACTACAAATATCTTAATTATTACTACTAAAGATTATTAGAACAACCTTAAGATTTTTTCAGACTCAATTTTTAGGATAAACTAGTTGGTAGGGGAGTATATAATTATTTTGAGATATGGTATATTGTATAATTTTATTATTTTTACAAATATATAATTTTATTATTTTTCATAGTAAAGTTGTCTATATTCTTCTAACTATTGTTACTGTGCATTATATTTTCTTAATTTCTTTTGGCACAACTAAAATTTTTAAGTTTCAAATTTTTCATTCTCCTAGGGAGATTATCATGATAATCAAAATTTATCACATAATTACAATTGATATTACTCAAATAATTGATAAGCACATTCAAATAAAATAAAATTCTTACTTCCAAACTAAGATTAACTGAAACAAATGGAGAGAGAGAGAGAGAGAGAGAGAGAGAGAGAGAGAGAGAGAGAGAGAGAGAGAGAGAGAGAGAGAGAGAGAGAGAGAGAGAGAGAGAGAGAGAGAGAGAGCATAATGGACCAAATGGGTTGAAGAGGATTGAAATGGACTTAATGGACCCTCCTTCACATGAGAAGAGTGGATACACATATATTATACTCCCAAGTATTTTATAATTTTCTTATGGTAATTACATACTAAACAATCTTTATCTCATTCTTAACAACAAAATTAAAATTGAAAATTAGATTACAACTTTAGCCAACAACGTATGCATCGCCTTATCCTAGATAAATTAAACCTCATTTTAAAGAAAATAATGAATTTTTATTTATTTTTATTAAATTCTATGCTACAACCTTGATATTAATTTTCCATATAGAATTAATATGCATGTGTGTGTGTTTTGATGGTTTTTCTCAAATTTTGTAGATCTACATCTTGGTATAAAATGGAAGAGCAAAATAGGTAAAATTTCAAAATTTACAAAGTTGTTTTGTTCGTCAATGCAGCAATTAGTCCTCCTCGTGGATTCAAAACTCACCCAACTTGTCCAATTGTCATCCAAAAAAAAAAAAAAAAGATTTTTTTTTATTATGAAAATATGATTATTATTTTCTTTCAAAAGTGAAAAAAAAAATGATAAAAGAAACTAATTAATAATGTACGGTGTACGGCCTCAAGCCTAATGGGCCTCGGCCCAAACATTCTCAAGAATTGAAGTTGAGCCCAAACCTCATAGTAAGCCCACATCGGTTTTGAGTGTGTGATAGATAAGCCCATGTCTGGCCGTTTATGACCTGTTCAGGATTGCGTATGCCCGGAACAACATACCTCCCCTGTGGCTCGGTTGCTAGGCAATCTTTTGGAGACAAAAATGAGTTCCAAAGCCACTACCACCATTTCCAATGAGATATATTCCATGTCAAGAATAATCGCATTGGACCCCACCCACATGAGTGAGACCAGAATGCAATAATGAAACCCCCACAAACCTCAAGCTATAAATAGAAGAATTGAGTAAAGAAAGGGGGTTGGGAACTCTGGAAAAGAAAGGGAGAAAAGAGAGAGAAAGAAAGCGAATTAGGAGAGCAAGGGAAGAGAGTAGCACGGAGAGGAAAACAAGGGCGTTTACTGGGGTTAAGGGAAGTTAGAGTGTCACTCGGAGTGGAACTACCCTTAGTAGGAAACACTAGGTCTACTCTATAAGTAAATTGTGAGCCCAATTCTAGGCTCGGTCCCTAAGGTAGAGGTTGGGTGCCCACAATTAATATAGTAATTTATTACTTCTCATGAAAGTTTTGTGTGTGTATGTGTATATATAGAAATGTTATAATTTGATAAGATGATGAGTCTCTATTAACAAAATATCATAATTCACATTTCTGTACTTGACTTTACCTATTTACGAAAATGATTTCTTTTGAATCATAAGTGTAATTTTAATTTTTTTTAAATAAAGTCAATAAATAACATATTCATGTATAAACAAACCTTCAACAAATAAAAACAATATAATGAGTATATACATATTACGGATTTTATTATACCAGAATACCGCTTAATATTTACATGAATAGTTAGTTATAAATTAGAATACCATGTGTTTCTGCTTAGAATTATTGGTTGTTCATTTATGATATAACACATTTTTTATCAGAGAAATCCCAACCTTGACTCAGCCCATAAAGGTTATGTAGAGTGATTGCCTATATACATATAGCTCACCGAATGTGCAGAATTTTTTTAATCGGAAATGGACTTATATTGGCTCATTGGGCCCGCATTAACTATTAGCAATTGTGGCTGTGGACTCAGCCCACAAATGGAAAAACTGAAACATCACGAGAATGAACCTACTAAAAAAAGTTGCAAATTACTTTTATCCAATTCAGTAAGTTTCATTAAAAAAAAGGTTGGTCAGTTTTAAGATTAATTATTGTCTGATTAGGGGTGTGCAACTAACCCACCAACTTGCCAAAACCGACTTAATCTAACCCAACCCGTTGGGTCAGTTTTTAGAGGTTGGTGGGTTGGGTTAGGTAAAATACTATAATGGGTTAGATTGGGTTTGGATTATAAGATTCACAAATCCACCTAATCTAACCCGACACACTTATATTTAATATATATATATATATATATAATTTTAAAAATATAATATATAATTTTGTTATTTACTTTTTTACCCATCTTCCTAAATAAAACCCAAACCCTAAATTCTCCTCATATAATTTGTGTTGGTTTGATGTTATACTCATGATTATTTAGTTATAAATTTGCTCTTATTTGTGGTAATGTTGTTCTAATTCTCAATTTAATATTACTAATAGCAATTAAAAAAAATTTGTCCAATCTGTGGGTCCAACTCGACCTATGTGGGTTGAGTTGGATTATATTTTTTTCACCTATTACGGTGGGTTGGGTTGCAAAAATCCATAAACCCAACCCATGTACATCCTTACTCTGACTTACTGAAACTTGAAATGCAAAGGTCACAAATTGAGCTTTTTTTCTTAGCAAAGCACACTATTCAAAGGCTAAGTGGGTCAAAATGATAATTGTAGAGTGAAAAACAACTTGATTTTCAACTCTGTGGTTTGATAACTTAGTAGCCCACCGTGTATCCCAATAGGCCCTATTTTGTAACTAGACGGGTCAACCTCCATCTCTGCTCTTCCTCAATCCGTTTGTTGGGCCCTAATCAGCAATGATGGTCCCAACTCCCAAGCCTCCCTTGTTTTTTTTTTTTCTTAGCTCACTTCTTAATAAATTTCATCATTCAAAATATATATTGTGCATGGCATTGGCTACAAAATTCTTAATACAGGAGGGAAAAGGAAAAAAAAAAAAAAACATAAAAAAAATATACATGATAGCTATGACTATGGGGAGGCTACAAGATTGATTATTTGCTCCAATGTTATATATCATAAACTTACCTTATCATGATGATAAACTTCATAATAAGTCATTATTCTTGTGCACCTGTGGTGATGAAAGATAATTTCAATATATTAGAATAATAAGCTTTGTGATTTAAATAATGACAGTATGCTGAGTGAGGCATTTCGTAGAATATTAAAAAAAAAAAAAAACCATTATCAATATCTTAAGGAATTTTCCTCAAAACCTAGTAAAAAGAATCTCCTCCAAACTATTATGTGGAAATTCATAGGACAAATATGTGCATTAAATCACTTGAGTCATTACATTATTTAAACTAGTCACATAATTACTAAATTGGTCATATGACTAAAACTACACGTTGATGATCATATGAACAATCACATAGTGAATTGGAAGAAATTTTCTCTAAATTGATTTGCAGGAAAATCTATTAATGACTTAATGCGTAAATTAAGCTTTCATTTATGTTTTACTAGTAAGAAAATTCATGATGCAGGAATGCCCATTTGGAGGATTAACAAATCCCAATTAATTTAGAATTTGTGGAATTAGTAACCATTTAATTAGAGTTTATTAAAGCTAGCATGTAATCTGTAGGGGTAAAATTCCCAAGTCAACAATGGGCCTTGGGCCCCGCACGGAGTCCAGCCATGACCAAAAGGGAAAATGGGGACCAAGAGACTTCCAGCCCAACTCTGTTGAGCCCAACTTATTTAAAAGACGTCCGAGGAGGAATGTCTCCTCGGACGCACCAAATACGGGTCCAATATACGCCCTATCCACAGTGAAGAATCATCCTAAACAAATGTGGGTGGTAGGATGAGCCTTACAAAGCAGGAAGAAGGGAGAAAATGTAAGACGTCCAGGGGGCAACCATAACTGCCGCATTGAATGCAAGGAAGCTACTTTTCCAGGCGCATTAATGTGGAGAAGATAGGCAAACAGTGTTATATTGGCCAATGCAACTCACAGAAAGATAAGGTGGATGTCCGATAGGACAGGCACTCAAGTGAAGGTCCAGATGGTTAACAAGTGTAAGGTTCTTATCAATTTAAAGAGGCTATATAAGATAAGGAAATCCCCATGAAGAAGGGATCGGCAAAATTGAGAAAAGAAAAGAGAGAGAGAGAGAGAGAGAGAGAGGAATGTTGTAGTCTTTAATCATAACAAGAGGTGCACCCATACGTCTCCTCGGATTGAGTATCCTGTGGACATTAAGGAGATATTCTTACGTTCAAATTGCTGCATGGCATACAATTAACTAACATTCACTTCGTCCAGCCCTAATTCTGTAACCCGCTCTCTACAAATTCATTGTCTAGGGTTCTTTGGGCTAGAATCACTTACTTGTTGGGCCTGGGCCCCAAAGACAGACCCTACATAACCCATAAAAACACATTTAAAATTAAGCATATTTTTTATTATAAAAATATAAATAATTAGTCAAATTGTTAAAAAAAAATAGCATGTATAGATATATTTAAAACTAAACACAATTTTTATCATAAAAATATAAATAATTAGTCAATTTTTTTTTTTTAAAAAAGTAAATGTAATTAGTCACATATTAAAATTCTTATCTAAATTTAATACTGTAGGTGCCCAATTTGTTACGATCCCAAGACAGTATTGGGCTCATATGAAAAGAGGCCCTCACAATATCATTTGTAGAGAGTGGACTACAAAGGTATGGCCTTGAGCATAGATGATCTGCTTAGTAGTAGTTTCTTCGAGAAATACTATATGTGCGGGTTTGGTTTCCCTAGCTAAACCCCTTTTCTTTTTTTTAGCCAGAGTCCCCCCCCCCCCGAGCTTTATTTTCTTCTCCTTTTATACTGATGTTCCATCCCCCTTTTTTGTGTCCACGTGTTGATTTTACTTTTGGGGTGCAGGCCTGTCCAGTCGACCCATACCTAGAATGGTTGGGAGTTGCTGGAAAGGCGCATGGGCATGGGCATGGGCCTGTCAGACGCCGAATTCCGTATTACTGTGTTGGCTGCTTTTTCCCTGACCCTGCCCGCTACACTCAGTTTGCTCCTTTCTTTGGGCATTTAATGAAGTGCCGAGGAGGAGGTCGTCCTCGGCAATGGCTCTCCTCGGCTTGGGCTGCGGACCTTAAGATAAACTGGGCCTGGGCCGGGGCTACACTTTCTTTAGCCCCACAATAGCCCCTCAAAAGCCTGATGCTCGACTTTTAGTTGGGGAGGAGGGTTTTGATAATGTTGGGCCTACATCATAGCCTGCTCTGATTCTGCACTTCATTAATATTTGCATTTTTCCATTTACATGGGGGAACGTGTCAAATTAAGAGGCATTCCTTCACCTACTCACGCGGGGTCCTTTGACACCCCTACGCTCGAGGTGCTCCTTCACGAGGATCTTCAGATCCTACGGTCACAAATGGCGTTGGAACTTGAGCCCACTATTCCTTGTCTGTAGCATTCTTTGGAACTCTGGTAAATTAAATATCTCCTCCTTTCCCTTTAAATAAGTAGGACAGTAGGTCACTCCTTTTACATACAAACCCATCAATCTTCTTCACAACCGTAACCCTTCAGCCATAATCACAGTCTCCATACTTAGCGCTCCCCACCCTTGGTGCAATATGCTTAAGGCACGTGTAGGGGTGAAGAAACTGCACCCTCCGCAGAGGCGCCGGATCCCTCCGAGGCTCAAGGTGATGTGGTCTGGACAGGGTAGACACAGACTCAAGGTGATCCTCCATTTTGGTAAGATGGGGATGATGTCTCCCCCTCTTTTAGCCAAAATCCGAAGCAGGTACTGGCCGCGTCAGATTCTTGACGCGTCAGAAGTAAGGTTTTCCGCCATCAGCGCCGTCTGCTTTATCGCAGACATGGTTATACGGAGGCCCCTCCACCTCCGGCTCTCTACACCGTTTCTTCAAATGGTGTTAGCCTGAGGTCAGGTTCCCTGCACCTTTTCTTCAACGGTGCAGGCCCCAAGTTAGGTTCTTTGGCTGCCTGAGTTATGGGCATGTAAAAGTGTCAAGGAATAGTTTCCTTAGCCAACATCTTGGAACAGCAGCCAACCCCTCCTCTGTGCTTCTTCCTCGGCTTTCTCTTTATTCTCTTGTATCTTTTCTTTTCGCTTACGTAGTTAGCTTTAGTATAAGCTTATTCCAGCTTTTCATTGTACACTGTACTGTTCCTTTGTCTTAATAAAAGATGAGTTTATTTCTTTCTAAATATTTTTCCTTTCGGCAACAGTTACTTTGTGAATGAATATTAAATATACGCTTGCCTTTGATGATACTTGGAGCAGAAAAATGCCTTAAAACAAACTCCTACTAGCTTAAACTTACGGACATTATCAAGTATAACAATGGTAATCCTCAATAAATTAAACTCTTGGAACTAACCGGGATAACGGCTGAGCGCTGCGCGATGCATGCTAGACCAATGTCCGAGAACAATAAACTCTAAATAATTCATCCGAGAGGGTAGCCGAGCAGTGAGGGACCTCAATTGTGTTTTTGGTAGCATATTGCTCTATATTGCATCAATCCCTTTGGTACTAAGGGTCCGAGGGTAGACTAGGGAATCCATTCAATGTAGGGATTAACCCAACTGTTAATGGGGAATTCTCCTCGGATAGATTCTAAGGCCCATGTAACGTAGTTTTTCTTTTAAGTACTTGGTTTCCCCATAGGCTTGAGTCCGAGGACCATGCAAGGCCTTGGTTCTGTCCAAAACTTGTACTTTTGCTTCTAAGTAGTTGGTTTCCCCAAAGGCTTGGGTCCGAGGACCATACAAGGTCTTGGTTCTGTCCAAAACTTGTACTTTTGCGTCTAAGTAGTTGGTTTCCCCAGAGGCTTGGGTCCGAAGACCATACAAGGTCTTGGTTCTGTCCAAAACTTGTACTTTTGCTTCTAAGTAGTTGGTTTCCCCAGAGGCTTGGGTCCGAGGACCATACAAGGCCTTGGTTCTGTCCAAAACTTGTACTTTTGCTTCTAAGTAGTTGGTTTCCCCAGAGGCTTGGTTCCGAGGACCATACAAGGCCTTAGTTCTGTCCAAAACTTGTACTTTTGCGTCTAAGTAGTTGGTTTCCCCAGAGGCTTGGGTCCGAGGACCATACAATCCAAAACTTGTACTTTTGCTTCTAAGTAGTTGGTTTCCCCAGAGGCTTGGGTCCGAGGACCATACAAGGCCTTGGTTCTGTCCAAAACTTGTACTTTTGCTTCTAAGTAGTTGGTTTCCCCAGAGGCTTGGGTCCGAGGACCATACAAGGCCTTGGTTCTGTCCAAAACTTGTACTTTTGCCTTTCTTGTCTATGGGGCCTTGGCTTTAAGGGAATGAAATCCTCGGCCGAGCCCCTTGAACCATCTACGTGACTGGCGCTATAAGTGTAGCCCCTAGTCAAGAGTCATAGTCCCTATCGAAGCTTTACGCTAGAGCATTGTAAGTGGCTGGTAGAAACGATACAGGTACTGTCTCATACCGTCATCTATGCCAAGACACAAACCTCCCCACAGACGGCGCCAATTGTAGGTGCCCAATTTGTTACGATCCCAAGACAGTATTGGGCTCGTACGAAAAGAGGCCCTCACAATATCATTTGTAGAGAGTGGGCTACAAAGGTATGGCCTTGGGCATAGATGATCTGCTTAGTAGTAGTTCCTTCGGGAAATACTGTATGTGCGGGTTTGGTTTCCCTAGCTAAACCCCTTTTCTTTTTTTTAGCCAGAGTTCCCCCCCCACCCAGAGCTTTATTTTCTTCTCCTTTTATACTGATGTTCCATCCCCCTTTTTTGTGTCCACGTGTTGATTTTACTTTTGGGGTGCAGGCCTGTCCAGTCGACCCATACCTAGAATGGTTGGGAGTTGCTGGAAAGGCGCATGGGCATAGGCATGGGCATGGGCCTGTCAGACGCCGAATTCCGTATTACTGTGTTGGCTGCTTTTTCCCTGACCCTGCCCGCTACACTCAGTTTGCTCCTTTCTTTGGGCATTTAATGAAGTGCCGAGGAGGAGGTCGTCCTCAGCAATGGCTCTCCTCGGCTTGGGCTGCGGACCTTAAGATAAACTGGGCCTGGGCCGGGGCTACACTTTCTTTGGCCCCACAAATACTATGTATGATTATTTTTTTAAATTTTTTAATAAGATAGAACATGTGGTGATTTTTATTGAGTATATATGATTGCTTTTTTTTTTTTTTTTTATTAAAAAATAATAATTTATAGTTCATTAATATTAGATTCTTGGTATTTTGCATTCATTAATTCACTTGGCACAAAGATTAAAAAACTTAAGAGAACACATGACACAAACTTAAGTGGATAATTATGGTGTTATTCCTACATAAATTTTAGACATATGGCATAAAATTGGATTCTAATTTCAAGTTCTAATATATATATATATATATATATATATAGATTATTAAAATGCAAACCCCTCTAACAAATAGGTTACTTTTGTAACATTCAAATGGTTGTGTCAATAATTAAGTATAACTAGCCATAATCCCACGTGATGCGTGGGAATATACAAAATTATGTAATAGAGTGTAATATATAAAAAAGTAACAACTATTTTAAGTTTTTTTTTTTTTTTTTTTACTAAAAGATTTCTACAAATATTTTTTTTAATCTTTTTATCTCTACAAAGTACAAATATATCATACTATTATATCTTGAATGTTTGATTAATATTTTTTTAAGGTGAACTATATTTTTCTAACTTCTGTTGTAATGTGTTATATTTGATATACAACTAAATTTTATAAGTTTCAAATTTATTATTCAAATTTCTCATCTCTTAAGGAATAATAAGATTATCATAATAATAAAAATTCATTACAAAATTATAATGTTATCTTAACCAAAATTAAAATAGAACAAAATGAATAAAAGATAAACTTTATAATAATTTATTACTAAAAAAATTGGTAGGCATATTTAAATTCATAGTCATGTAAATTATGTTTTGACATAAACTCAAATTTCTATTTCCGAAAAAACTAAGTATTAACCCAAATCAAAATTCAATCAAAGCTATAAAAGGGAGAGAGAAGACTATGAAATGGGAAATTAAAAAAAAAAAAAAAAAAAAAAACCTAAACACATATTTAAAAAAAGAAAAAAATGAACCTTAATCAAATTATAAGAAAAACAAAAATCCACGAGAGAGAGAGAGAGAGTACTCACTTTTTTTTTTTTTTTTTGGAGGAAAATATGAATTGAATGGGAGAAATGATATCGAATTTATACGAAATAAATTGGGGGAGAAGAAGAGTCAACGTATAAGAAAGAGAAAGTGATGAATGAAGTGTCACAATAAAGTAGAGAGTAGTGGAGAGACAAAGAGGTAAAGAGGGAGGGGAAAGGTTGAAGTGTAAATGTGGACTAATAGGTAAAAGGAAAGTTTTCTCTTTTTAGAATAAGTTTAGAAAGAGAAAATAAGAGATAGAAAATAAGTGGATGATGTGGCCGTTGATGTGGTTCAATAGGAGCATAGTAACAATAAATACCATGTTTCGGCTTTTAGATATTTATAGATATAGACTAACAACAATTTAACCCTATGTCATCAATAGAGACATTTACAGAGTAAAAAGATGTAAACCAATTTCTTGTGATGCCAACAATGGCAGAAATCAACAAATTTAAAAATAGAGTTCATTTCATTTTGGAAAACCCTTTTTGATTTTGACTAAGCTATTTAAAGAATATATATATATATATATATATATATAATCAAATGTTTGGGTATTATAGTTTATAGAAGTAAAGAAGAGTAAAGTATTCACATCAAATGTGCTAAAAAATTTAGCTTCTAGTATCTAAAAAATCTATTTATCAATTTTAATATCTCATTTTACAATATATCCAATATTAAATACTCTATTTCTTTACCACTTTTATATATATATATATATATATATATATATTTACCACTCAAATCTCTCTCTCTAACTTTCATTTTTTAAATAATTTTTTTTGTGTTTACCACTTGTAAGGATTAGGAAAACTTGCGGTATAGGCCCACTTAGAATAGTGGCTAGATCAGTTCAACTGCGGCCTAAAACAATGAATTTGTAAGAGAGGGAAACAAATAACAAGAGGGAGGCTCTGCCCAAGGATAAAAATAAGGAAGAAACAGA
This sequence comes from Quercus lobata, assembly GCF_001633185.2. Classification (NCBI taxonomy): domain Eukaryota; kingdom Viridiplantae; phylum Streptophyta; class Magnoliopsida; order Fagales; family Fagaceae; genus Quercus; species Quercus lobata. The sequence continues at coordinate 17,472,839 of NC_044907.1, read as the reverse complement.
AAATATAAATAAATGGATGAGTTGGTTTTATTAATACAAGCTGGCCTGAGGAGGCCACAATTATACAAGAAGTATTATTATTCACTCTCTTCTCTTTGTATTCTTCTTGTTTCTTTTCTATATCTTGATACTTGTATCTGGATCCCCTCTCTCTACAAATCCTCTTTCTCTTATATATATCTTTTCCTCCCTTATATCTCAACCTTCCATCTTTACCTAACAAACCTCCTCTCCTGACACTTGTCTCTTTTTACATCTGAAGAAGGTAGTGGGTGGAGTTTGCTTAGCTGTGGCTCACACTGTTTAGGTAATTTTCTCATCAATGCAGTTGATAAAACTGTTACCCACCATTTAATGCGGAGGCAACAAGCTACTCCAAACTAGAAACTTCCTCTATGATCACTGATTCTCTCTCATTAGATCCCTCTTCCTACTAGGAATGCCTCAGAGTCCTTTTGACTCATCCCTTTAGCACATTTAATGGACTTATTCGGATACCAATTGTAGCATAACTAGCTTATCAAATTTCAAGTGGCATACCAATTTTAAGCTTTGCTAGAATAAAAAATATTCCTAAGAGGATGTGACTTTCTAATCGAAACCAATTTATAACATGTACCCAGGTAAGCATACTTTACCTGTGGCTTGAAGGCTTGAAGTCTTTGTATATTAGTTCCAAGAACTTTTCGTTGAATTGAATTAAGCTCAATAATAATACCACTCATGTTCATCCCTTTTCTTAAAAATTCCATAGAACAAGCAACTCCAATTTCAAGTATCAAAATCAAGCATTCTTGACTTTTTGGACTTCCATTTGGCTTTCATTGTGAGTTAGGTCATTCATCTTTGTCTCCCCCACTTCTCCTTTTCTAAGAAGGATAGGATCTACAATATCAATTATTCTTTCTGGCAAAGCTACTTTGACAAAGTCATAAAGGTTAAAGCTATCTTGGAAAATGTTATGAGTAGGCATTTTTCTCGTAAACATCTCTAGCAATAATATGTCGTAACTATATATGTCACCGTATATAGACACCTCATTTCCCACACCATATTTTGCCATTACACATAACATATATGTAAAGTGACCATAATTTTGTATCAGAAAAAGAAGGAAAAAGATATATAACCTAACAAGTATTAAATGAGGTTTTTGAGTGGCATGTAATTAGCCAAGTAATAAGAGAAATTTGATAAATAACATATCATATCTTCTAGCAACAATACATCCTTATTAAACCTGTCCTTAAGGTTTTAAAACACAACAAAAGCCAGCGAGAAAAGCAAAAAAAAGAAAAAAGAAAAAAGAAAAGGATAATGATATTCACCTGGTGGAGTATAACCAACTGTTCCTCTTACTTCAATGGAACTTGAATGGTTAATAGAAGAATCCTCGGTAGCATTTAAAAGCAATTTTGCCCAGCCAAAATCGCTTACATGTCCAATCATTTCATCATCAAGAAGAATATTGCTAGGCTTGAGATCGCAATGAACAATTGTTGTGTGGCAATTATGATGAAGATAATCCAATGCATTAACAACATCAACGGCAATATTCAATCTCTGATGAAAACTCAAACTCCTTGGTCCCTCAAGAGTCTCATTTGATCTTGATGTTGGATGCAACCATTCATCTAGGTTGCCATTTCTCATGAACTCGTATACCAAAGCATTAAAATCATGACCTTGATAATCAATACCAAAACATGATGTAAACACCTTTACAAGATTTTGATGTCTAGTGTTTTGTAGAGCCTCACACTTAGCTATGAAATTTTTGGAAGCTCCATGATAGTAAGGGTTGAGCACCTTGATAGCAACCGTGTTCACTTGTCCACCATGATCAAGAATTCCTTTATACACGGACCCAAAGCTACCCACATCGATTAAATTGGTAGAAGAAAATCCATTGGTTGCATTTAAGAGACTTTGGAAAGATAGCTCTAGAAGAAATTTTTTTGATAAGTCTCTTAAGGTATTTTCTTTTCTTTTCTTTCTTAAAGAGTAAAGAAATAGAAGTGACAAAACTAAAGCTACTCCAAGAAGCCCAAAAAATATAGAGATTATTAACTTCAAGGCAACGGTCAACTTAGGTTTTTTGTATTTGCAATTAGGACGCTGAAACTTAGGTATGCCCCCACAAATTGTACTGTTTCCCTTAACTGAAGTTGCACTTATATTCTTGAAAACTCTATCTGTTGGTACCTTACCCTCAAAATGGTTGTAAGATTGATTCAAAAATTTCAAGTAGACAAAGGCTTCCAAAAATTTTGGAATTTGTCCAGACAAATTATTTTCAGAAATATCTAGATATTGAAGACCTCTTAGTGATTCCAAAGATGGAGAAATGTTCCCTTGGAAGAGATTTCTTCCCATGAATAGATATTCCAACTTTATGTAGCTTCCAAGACTTGTTGGAATTTTCCCAGACAACATGTTTTCAGAGATATCCAATTCTTCTAGACTTATAAAACATCCCACTTCCATCGAAAGGACTCCAGTAAATTGGTTGGCAAACAAATTTACATAACTGGTGATAATGAGAGACCAATGACTTGTGGGGCTATTGAACCACTGAGATCGTTATTAGCAAGATCCAAAGAAAACAAATTTCGGTACTTGCTTAGACTTAGAGGGATATTGCCTTGAAGATTATTCTTGTATAAATACAAGTGTGTAAAGATAGTTAAATTCCCAAGAGATTTAGGAATGTCCCTAGAAAAATTATTTTGAGATAAGCTCAAATATTGTAATTTTTTAAGCTTTCCAATTTCGGAGGGGATATTTCCAGATAATTTGTTTTTGCCTATATCAAGTCTCTCCAAGTTGATCAAATTTCCTATTTCAGTAGGGATCTTTACAGATATTTAATTTTTATCTAGAAATAATCTGGTAAGAGTAGTTGATAAATTGCCAATGCACTTGGGCAACTCTCCCCAAAAGTTATTGGCATTTATAGCCAATATAAACAGATAGGTGGAATTTGTCAAAGAACAAAGAAAATTCAGGCCATTTGTCCCTCCATTTCCAAAATTGTTAAAGGTAATGACAAAAAATGACATTCTATTTAGTTTCTCCAAAGAAGGAATTTTTCCACTTAGTTTATTTGCATTCAAATCAAGAAAACCTAGATTTGAGGCATTCGATATTGACACAAGGATAGATCCAATGAATTGGTTTTGGTAAATGGAAAAAAAATAGATATTTGGTAGAGTGATACCTATGTCTGACGGAAGATGCCCTTGGATTTGGTTGCTGCCTATATGAAATTCTATTTTTGAAAACAAATTGAAGATGGAGGGAGGAATTGTACCAGACAACCTATTTGTTTGCACATTAAAATAAAAAAGCTTGGTTAACTTGCTAAAATAGTCCGGGATAGTTCCACCCAAGTTATTAGAAGTCAAAGAAAACACTTCTAGAAATGATAGATTTCCAAAAGAAGGTGGGATACTTCCTGTTAGATTATTGTAGTAAATAGCAAAAAACCAGAGCTTTGACAGGGTGCCAAGCGTTGCAGGGATTTTTCCAGTCAGAAAGTTGTAACCGACATTAAGGCCTTTGAGGTTGATGCAACCAAATGAATTGCTTAGAATTTTGCTGCTTAGTGTGTTGTTATGCAATCCTAAGTATTGCAATTTGTAGTCAGCCAATTTCTGGAGGGATTTCGAAAAGAAAGCTGTTGTTTTGCAATGTGAGATTCCTTAAAAAGCTTAAATTACCAACATACGGTGATATGGAGCCTACCAGTTTGAAAGATGGCAAGTTTATCGTGGTGAGCCTTTGATGTCGACAACCACAAATAACCCCTTGCCAATGGCAAAAGTGGATGCTATTATTCCAAGATGCCATAACCCTGAAAGGAACATGAGTGATCTTGTCTTTGAACTGAAGCAACGCCAACCGGTCCATCTGATTATTACCGCCAACCACAGACGTGACTGAGAAGCCACAGAACAAGAGAAGGATAAAGGCAAGCATGCAAGAAGAAGAAGATGGTGGAGCTGAACTCCAGTGGGAAAGCCCCATATCCAATACGGTATGTAGAAACAAAACAGAGAGGGTTTGATTTCGTTGCTTAGTGCTCATAAGGAAAAGCACATTTATATAAGAATTGGTGAAGATTGAAGCAGAACCAACTTTCTGCATGTAGTTCGGACCCAACCCCAAAAGACAAGAAGGTGAGGACGTTGGGGAATTGTAATCAACAAATGTAACCGTCCTTGGACCCGTTAATGAAAAATCTTCTTGATTGAATATGAAAAAATATTTAAATAATGTTAGTTGAAAATACTTGGTTGAAACATGGCCACTGTGCTGCCTTAAGTAGATGTAGACTGCGCCACATTATCTTCCATTTGACACTCATCTTCATGGACTCATACGGACTCCACCAATTTCAAATGCACCGGCACCATTTTATTATTGATGGAAGCCATTGCAAGTGAAGTTTATCAAATCAGAACAGGTTAAGTTTTCTGCGGCCAAAGACAAGAAGTCAGAATTGGTTGGCTTGCAGTTGTCAATGACGAGTGCGGAATTTTGACATTGGAAATTATTATTATTATTATTATTTTTTATTGTTTTGTGACTATTATTTTGTCCATCCCTAAAAGATATTTTTACTGCACTTTAGTTGCATGGACTTGCAATCTTTGCCATATTTTGCGAGCCTCCAATTTCACTGAAACATGAATACTCAATTTATGTTACTTGGGAATCTTTGAAAAAATTATACTTTACATCCTAAACTATGATCTTTGTTACACTGCACTTCGGCATCAAGTTTGCTGTTAATTTGGATGAAAAAATATGATACAACGTGAAAAGACCTAACTGCCCCTATTCTCAATGCTTTAATAATAAAATATAAATTACACTTTATCACCCTAAATTGTAGTCATGATTACACTTTTTACCATAAAATTTAAATTTCCATCTAAGTTAACAACAAATTTAATGTCAAGATACAAAGTGTACAAAAGGTTATAGTTTAGGATACAAAACGTGCATCCAGAAAGTTTAGAGTGCAAGTTGTAATATAGAGTATAATTTAGGGTGGCAAAATGTAATTTCTTCAAAAAAATTTCATGATTATGGTTTTAATTAGTAATTACCTGTAATATGATCAAGACATACATGCATACATCGTAGTGAGCATATGGGAGAGCAAAATAGGTAAAATTTCAAATTTACAAATTTGTTTTGTTTGTCAATGCAGTAATTAGTCCCCCCGTCGATTCAAAATCCACCTAACTTGTCCAATTGTCATCCTCAAAGAAAGATAGAAAATATATATATATATATATATTTTTTTTTTTTTACTAGGAAAATATGATTATTATTTCCTGTCAAAAGTGAAAAAAAATGATAAAAGAAGCTAATTATTAATATAGTAATTTATTACTTTCATGAAAATTTTGTGTATAAATAATATAATATAAGGCAATTACAAAATTATACATACACACATATATATATATATATATATATATATATGAATGTATATATATATAGAAATTTTATATTTTGATAATTTTATGAGTCTCTATAAACCAAAATATATATCAAATTCACATGTTTGTTCTTGAGTTTACCTGGTTACGAAAATTCTTTCACTTGAATCATAAGTGTAATTTTAATTTTTTAAATAAAGTCACAGAATGAAATATTCGTGTATAAACCAACCTTTAACAAATAAAGACAATATAATGAGTACATTATTTCTTTTACGGATTTTATCTTACGAAAATATTGCTTAATATTTATATGAATAGAATTTTTTTTTTTTTTTTTTTTTAAGGAAACTGTAATACTTAGAACACTATTTACATAAATAGTTAGTTTATAAATTAGAATACCATGTATTTTTGCTTAGAATTATTGGTTGTTCATTTATGATATAACATATAAGTACTACTTTTTCGATTTTTGATCAAAGAAATCCCAACCTCAACTCAGCCCATAAAGGTTATGGAGGGTGATTGCCTATATAGCACACCCAATGTCTTTTAATCGGAGTGGATCTTATATTGGGCCTGCTTTAACTATCCGCAATTATGGCTGTGGACTCAGCCCACAAATGTAAAAAGTGAAACATCTCGAGAACGAACCTACTAAAAAATGTAGCAAATTACTTTTATCTAATTCAATCAGTTTTATTAAAAAGAAAAGGTTGATCAGTTTTAAGATTAATTATTGTCTGAGAGTAGTGTGATATAGATCTCACTTACTGAAACTTTTTTTTTTTTTTTTTACACACACACAAGAGAGAAAGAGAAGGGTTCTAACATAAAGACACTCCACAACTCTATTCAAAAGCCATGGTAACTTTTAATTGACACTTGCTGAAACTTGAAATACAACAAATTAGGCCCCTTTTAATTAATTTATTTATTTCGGTGGGGGTGGGGGAGGAAGAATAAATTTAGCTATACTAGCTAGCATAGCACACTATTCAAAGGCCTTGCAAGTTGCAACATCACAATGGTACAGACGTACAGTGGGTTGAAATGATAAAGGAAATGTTAACCGATCTTATTTATTAATTAAATATTTTTAAAAACTTTTTATGAAAAATGAAAAAAATAATTAATTTTTCTTTTTTACATTTTTTTTATATTTCCTATGAAAACGGTATTAAAACTTTCTTAAAATAGTTTTTAACAAATGATCATGTTGCCCTTAAAGCAATTGTTAATAAACTATTTATATATAAAATAAAAAAATGTATACAATTTTAAAAAAAATTGAAAAAGCTGTCAAAATATATATATATATATATATATATTTTAATAAAAAATTTCTTAAAATAGTTTATTAGGACATTTGTTAACATTTTCCTTTAACAAATACTTTAAGAGCAATAAGACCCAAATGATAATGGAAGAGTTAAAAACAACATGATTTTCCACTCTGAAGAGATGAATGTTCTTTTGTTTTTGGGTCAACTCCAAGACTTGGTAACTTGGTAGCCCAATGTGTGGCCCAGTAGGCTCGATTTACGGGTCAACCCCCATCTTTGCTCCTCCCCAATCTGTTTGTTGGACCCTGATCAACAATGATGGTCCCAACTCCAATACCCTCCTTTTTTTTTCTTTTTTTTTTTTCTTAGCTCTCTTCTAAATAAATTTCATCATTCAAAATATATATTGTGCATGGCATTGGCTACAAAATTATTAATACAGGAGGGAAAAGGAAAGAAAAAAAAAATACAAAAACAAAAGCAAAAAATATAAATAAATACATGATAGCTATGGCTATGGGGAAGCTTACCTTATCATGACGAAGTCCTTTATCATAAGTCATCATTCTTGTGCACCTGTGGTGATGGATAATTTCAATATATTAGAATAATAATTCCAATACATTACATTGAATGAGACATTTCTTAGAATATTTTAAAAAAACATTATTATTAACTTGAGGACAAAGTTTTCCTTCAAACCTTGTAAAACAAATCTCCTCCAAACCATTATGCGGGGAATTCATGTGTATTAAATCACTTGAGTCACTAAATTATTTAAACCAGTCACATAATAATTATTAATCTAGTCATGCGAGTAAAAGCACATGTTGATGATCATATGAACTATCACATAGTGAATTAGAAGATTTTCTCCAAATCGATTTCATGTTAATGACTTAATGCGTAAATTAAGCTTTCATTTATGTTTTACTAGTAAGAAAATTCACGATGCAAGACTGCCCATTAGTATGATTAACAAATCCCAACCCATTTATCATTTGCAGAATTAGTTACCATATAATTAGATTTTATTTAAATTTTTTTTATGTGGGATAGAATTCTACTGTAACTTTTTTTTTTTTTTTAGAGATAATTACAACATACTGCTAATCTCGCAGTTCAAACCCTTTCCCTCCTAGACCTCCAAGCACTTTGTGCATGGGAAGATACCAATTCAGCTACAAGGCATTTGATGAATTCTACTGTCACTTAATTTAAGTATATGTGAATGAAATTTTCTCTAAAAGACTTAAACCTTGATTTTTGTCTTAAACTTATGGAGGGACCATCACTTTTGTAACCTTCAAATGTTTGTGTCAAGCAATTAAGTATAACTAGCAATAATTTAACTTTATGTCATCAATAGAGACATTTGTCAAGAGTAATAAGATGTGAGCCAATTTCTTTTGAACTCAACAACTTCAGAAATCAACAAGTTAAAAATAGGCTTCATTTCACTTTGAAAAAAGCTTTTTAATTTTGAATAAGCTATTTAAAAAAAATATAAAAAAATCAAGTGTTTGGGTTTTATAGAAGAGTGATGGACTTATTCGGATACCAAATATAGCATAATGAGCTTATCAAATTTCAAGTGGCACCAATCTTTTCAGCTTTGCCAGAATAAAAAATATCCCTAAGAGGATGGGACTTTCTAATCGCAATTTAAACTTTTGGAGTGGTTTTATCAAATTAGATCAGGTGGTGTTGGAGGATATGCTACCAATTTATAACATCTACCATGGCAAGCATAATATACCTGTGACTCGAAGGCTTTGTTTGCGTATATGAGTTCCAAGAAGTTTTCGTCGAATTGAATTAAGCTCAGTAATGACAGCACTCATGTTCATTCTTTCTCTTGAAAATTCCACAGAACAAGCAACCCCAATTCCAAGTATCAAAATCAGGCATTCTTGACTTTTTGGAATTCCATTGGGACCTTCATTGCGAGTAATGTCATTCATCCTTATTTCCCCCACTTCTCTTTTTTGAAGAAGAATAGGATCTACAATGTCAAGTATTCTTTCAGGCAAAGCTGCTTTAACAAAGTCATGAAGATTTAAGCTCTCTTGAAATATTTTATCAGTAGGCCTTTTCCCTGTGAAAATCTCCAACAATAATATGCCGAAACTATAGACATCACCATACATTGACACCTCATTTCCCATACCATACTCTGCAATTACACATAACATATGTGTAAATGTGAACATAGTTTTGTATTAGAAAAAGAAGAAAAACGATACATAACCTAATAGGTATTAAAGAAGCTTTGTTAGTGGCATGTAATATGAAAGGAAATAAAAAAGATAAGCCAATAATTTTTTTATATGTTCTACCGAGGGTCTGTTTGAATACAACTTATTTTTGCTGAAACTGAAAACTGAAAATTGAAAACACTGTAGCAAAATAATTTTTAAATGTGTGAATAGTACCGTGGAACCCATTTTTAATATTTTTTTTGAATAAAGTAGTTGTGGGTCCCATGAACAGTGCATAAACAGTGCTGCTACAATGTGTGAACAGTGATAATTGTCCACTAAAGCAAAACGCGTGAAAAAAAAAAAAAAAAAAAAAAAAAAAAAAAAAAAAAAAAACAAAAAACACAAAACGCAAACGTAGGAATAATTCCTATCCAAACACTCACCTATAGTACATCCATTTTAAACTTGCACTTTTAGGTTTTAAAATAAAATAAAAGAATAAGGAAAAAGAAAAAACAATTAAATTTAATAAAGGATAATGATATTCACCTGGAGGAGTATAACCAACAGTTCCTCTTACTCCAACGGAGCTTGAATGGTTAATAGGAGAATCTTGGGTTGCATCAAAAAGCAATCTTGCCAAGCCAAAGTCACCTACATGTCCAATCATTTCATCATCAAGAAGAACATTGCTAGGCTTAAGGTCGCAGTGAATGACTGGTGTTTGGCAATGGTGATGAAGATAATCCAATGCATTAGCAACATCAATGGAAATATTCAACCTCTGAAGAAGACTCAAACTCCTTGGTTCCTCAAGCATCTCATTTATTCTTGAAGTTGGATGCAACCATTCATCTAGGTTGCCATTTGCCATGAACTCGTATACCAAAGCTTTAAAATCATTACCTTGATAGTCAATACTAGAACATGATGTAAGCACCTTTACAAGATTTCGATGCCTAATGTTTCGTAGAGCCTTACACTCAGCTACGAAACTTTTGGTAGCTCCATGATGCAAAAGGTTGAGCACCTTGATAGCAACTATATGTTTACCTTGATCAAGAACTCCTTTGTACACAGACCCAAAGCTACCCAAACCAATTAGATTGGTAGAAGAGAACTCATTGGTTGCATTTAGAATACTTTGGTAAGATATATTTAGAAACAAATCTCTTGAATCACTTGATGTGTTTTCTTTTCTTTTATTTCTTAAAGAATAAAGAAGTAGAAGTGAAAGAATCAAAGTTACTCCAAGAAGCCCAGAAGATATAAAGATTATTAACTTCAAGGTAAGGGTCAACTTCCTCCTCTTGGATTTCTCAAATTTGCATTTAGGAAGTTGAAACTTAGGTATGCCCCCACAAAGCTTCTCATTTCCCTTTATTGCAATTGCACTCATGTTCTTGAAAACTCCATTCATTGGCACCTCACCCTCAAAATGGTTGTAAGATAAATTCAAAAGTTGTAAGAAGACAAAGTGCTCTAAAAATTTTGGAATTTGGCCAGACAAATTGTTGTTAGAAAGATCTACGAATTCAAGACCTCGTAATGATTCCAAAGATTGAGGAACGATCCCTTGGAAGAGGTTTCTTCTAATGGCTATAAATTCTAGCTTTACACAGCTGCCAAGGCTTGCTGGAATTTTACCAAACAACATGTTTTCAGAAATATCCACTTGTTCTAGATTGTTAAATTTTCCAATTTCCGTGGGAAGGACACCAATAAATTGGTTGGCAGACAAATCTAAGGTCATTAGTGAGGATGAGAGACCAATGACTTGTGAGGATATCGAACCAATGAGATTGTTTTTAGCAAGATTTAAAATAAACAAATTTCGGCACTTGCTTAGACTTAGAGGGATGTTGCCTTCAAGATTATTTTGGAATAAATACAAGTTTGTCAAAATAGTTAAATTTCCAAGAGAGGATGGAATGTAACCATAGAGATTGTTAGTATTTAAGTCCAAAAATTGTAACTTCTGAAGCTTTCCGATTTCTGAGGGAATATTACCTGATAAGTTGTTGTTCCACATATCAAGTCTCTCCAAATTGATCAAATTTCCTATTTCCGTGGAAATCTTTCCAGATAATTTGTTATTGTCTAGATATAATCTAGTAAGAGTAGTTGACAAATTGCCAATGCACTTAGGCACCTCCCCCCCAAAGTTATTGAATCCTATAGCCAAGAAAGTCAAATAGGTGGAATTTGTCAAAGAACAAAGAAAATTCAAGTCGTTTTTCCTTCCATTTCCAAGATTGTTTAAATCAATTAAAAACCGTGAAATTCTATTTAGCTTTTCCAAAGATGGAACTTTTCCACTAAGTTTATTCCAACTCAATTCAAGTTCCTCTAGATTTGAGGCATTAGATATCGAAATAGGGATAGACCCAACAAATTGGTTGTTGGCAATAATAAACTCTCTGATATTTTGTAGGGTGATACCTATGTCAGATGGAAGATATCCTTGGATTTGGTTGTCTGCTACATCAAATACCATTAGTGAAGAAAGATTGAATATTGAGGGAGGAATTGTACCAGACAACCCATTTGCAGCCATACAAAAATACTCAAGTTTGGTCAGTTGACCAAAAAAAGTAGGGGTAATCCCGTGCAAGTTATTATCAGAAGTTACAAAGGCATATAGAGATGTCAAGTTTGCAAAAGAAGGTGGGATACCTCCTATCATATTATTTCTACTTATAAAAAAGGATTGGAGCTTTGACAAGGTGCCAAGCTTTGCAGGAATTTCTCCAGTCAGAAGGTTATGATCGACACTAAGTTCTTCAAGGTTGGTACAACCAGATAAATTGCTTGGAATTTTGCCACTAAGTGTGTTATATCCCAAATATATGCATTGTAATCTGTGTAAATGGCCAATTTGTGGAGGGATTTCAGAATGAAAGCTGTTGTTAAAGAGAGTTAGATTCCTCAAAAAACTTAGATTTCCAATATGTGGAGATATGGAGCCTACCAGTTTTGAAGATTGCAGGTCCAGTTTGGTGACCCTCTGATGTCGGCGACCACAAGTAACCCCTTGCCATCGGCAAAAGTGGATGCTGTCATTCCAAGATGTCATGACCCCAAAAGGGTCCAAAGCGATCTTGGATTTGAACTCCAGCAACGCCAACCGGTCAGTCTCATTATTCCTACCAACCACGGAAGTGACAAACAAGCCACACCACAAGAGAAGGATAAAAGCATGCATGGAAAAAGAAGAGGATGAAGGAGCTGTACTCAACTGGATGTTGGTTTATCAAAACACGGTAGAGGGTTTGATTTAGCGCTTACAGGAAACACACATTTATGACAAGGTGAAGAGTAAAGAAGAAAGACCAACCCAGGACTTCTATTTTTATTTTATTTCTTTTAAGTAAGAAAAAGACTACAAGGCACCGGTGGCCCATTATTGATGTTAGGACTGTGACCGTTTGGATTCCACTTAATCACGCGTTCACGTTTTTTGTTTTTTTTTTTAATTTTTTTTTCTTGTATGTAAACAGTAATTTCACATGAGTTTACTGTACAGGGACAAAAATCACTATTTATACACTGTTCATTATTGTTTACATACTAAAAAATATTAAAATAGGTCTTACGGTACTATTCACACATTTAAAAATTATTTTATTACAATACTTTCAGTTTTCAGTTTTCAATTTCAGCAATAATAAGTTCAATCCAAACGTGCTGCGTTTGCGATTTAACGCGTTTTCTTTCTTTTTTTTTTCTTTTTTTTTCTTTTTTTTCAGCCGCAACTGTTGACCCGGTGTTTTGTGAACCGTACACTTATGCACTATTTACGGATCCCACAAACTCTATTTTTTATCAATTTTTTCATTAAAAATGGGTCTCATGGTACTATTTACACATTTAAAAATTATTTTGCTACAATGTTTTCAGTTTTCAGTTTTAACAAATTAAGTTCTATCCAAACAGACTCAGGAAAGTTGCAGGACTACTTTGAATTGTAAAAAAATATATATATATACATATACACACTTGCAAAAAAAAAATATATATATATATATATATATATTAAACTAATTTATTATGTCCACTCTAGTTTAAAAATTATAATTATTTGGGTTCAACAAAAATAAGTGTAATGCTCTACTGACAACTTATTTACAATAATTTTACAGTAAATCTTATACAATAAGTTGTTACTAATTTTAATTTGGAACTAATATTAACATCACTTTTTTTATTTACCAATAACAACTTGTTGTATAAAATTTGTTATGAAGATATTTTAGATATAGTATTTCTCCAAAAATAATTTTTGGTCTGTCAAACATAAATCGTAACCCAGTAAACCCAAAAAAAAAAAATAAATTAAACAACAACAATAAAAATTAGCCTAAATAACAACCAAAAAAAAACCCAAACTTGCAAGACTAAATCAAAAAACAACTAGATATAGAGTAATTGGTGAAGTAAATCCAAGAATCCACACATATATTATACCTATATTTATTGAGATGGTGAAGTAACTCTTTAACATAATTAAATTGTAAAGTCCTAAATGAATTTCATATTGAGAATGATTATTTTTAATTCCCACCTCAATTACCCTTTTATATATATATATATATATATATACTATACTATACTATACTATACTTACTACAAAAAATGTATGGTTTTCAAATCCAGATTGCTCAAAAAACTGGAAAAGAGAGAGGTTTAAGGTTTTTAAGGTCGGACCAAGGTTCAATCGAGGTTAAGCTATGATGATGTCATAATTAATTAAATTACAAATAAATTTATTTTAAATATATAAATAGTAGTGAAATTGACTAAAAATATCTAAAAATAATTGAAACATAATTTATAATAAAATTTCATGATATTATAAGGTTAATATAAAATAGTACAACATAAATAAACATTAAAAAAATATTTTATAATAACCCTACAAGTCTAAATCATTGCGATTAAATAAATAAATTAAATTGCTTTAATTATTTTAGTAAATTTCCATGCAAAGGCATTATTCTTTAATCAAAGTAAATTCATCAAAGAAAATAAATTTAGTAATATTTAATAAATTAAGAGAGATGTGATAGAATAAGGTGAAAAATTATAAAAATCTAAATCAAATAAATACATCATAGTTGTTTTTAAGCAACCTAAATGGTGTGCTGGTTATGATGTTGGACTTGGTTCTTAAATGAGGCATAGTTCTCAGGTTCTACACTCCACAACTCCCTTTTTTCCATTTTTAAAAAGTAAATGAAACTCTTTTACTCGGTTGATCCAGCTACCGGTTTTCCAGGTCGTACCTCGATTCAAGTGATTCTCTTAAAATAATTAAATGCCTAGTTTTCACATATAAAAAAACGGATTTGTGACCGGTTTACGGTTAACCCAGTTCGATCGGCCTGTCCGGGTCTAACTACAATATTTGCTCCCCCCCCCCCCCCAACCCTAGTCTAAAATCCTTAATCCTTACTTCACCATAAACTAGTATAAATTATTATCATTGACTTCAAAATTATTATTGTTGATGTGGGGCCCAAAGATTTATGGGCCAGGCCCATCTGCTCGTGGGGAGTCCAAAGGCCCAAGCCGAGGAGGGTTATGGCCCAAGCTCAATAATATAAAGCACAAGATAGCCTTGGGATACAGCCAAGGACAATTTAGTCCTCGGCAAACCCAAAGTCCCACCGGAAGGAGGGGCAATAACGGTATAGGGCCAACTTGAAAGAAAATCTAAAATATTCAGGGAAAGCTACCTTTACTGCCATTCAATACTCTGCACCTGACAGAGCCGTATTCTTCGGCTTTTACAACCACCTCCAACGACTTTGGGTATGGGCTGATGGGACAAGTATCAGTCTTGGAAAGGTTGACCCTACACGTGGACGAAGGACAGTGAACGCAGGCTAGTATAAAAAGAAACGAAAGTAATTCCTAAAGGCTGGCTGGGAAAAATGGCAAAAAACCAGAGCCTCCCAGCCCACCTCCAGGAGAAAGACCCCAGGGGTGAAGACAACTTAACCATGTATGAACACCACGAAAAACCCATCGCCTGGTGACCAAGGCCTAGCCTTTCAAACCCACGCTCTACAAATGATATTGTTTTGGCCTTTTTACGTGCGAACCCAACTCTGTTACGGTTCGTTACGAATCGTGTCCTTACAATTGGCGCCGTCTGTGGGAAAGGCTTGTGTGTTGGCATAGGCAGTAGGTCGAGAGAGTTCCTTTGTCATTTCTAACTGTTGGTTATAGAGTTCTAGTGTAAAGTGCCGCTAGGGGCTATGATTCTTGACTAGGGGCTACGCCAGGTAGCGTCAATCGCATGAATGGTTCTAGGGGCTTGGCCGAGGAGCTAATTCCCCCTCAAGCCAAGGTCCCACGCCAAAAATCTGAGTTTTGGACAGAACCAAGGCATTGCACGGTCCTCGGACTCAAGCCTATGGGGAAACCAACTACTTGGATGAGAAAACTGAGTTTTGGACAGAACCAAGGCATTGCATGGTTCTCGGACTCAAGCCTATGGGGAAACCAACTACTTGGATGAGAAAACTGAGTTTTGGACAGAACCAAGGCATTGCATGGTCCTCGGACTCAAGCCTATGGGGAAACCAACTACTTGGATGAGAAACTGAGTTTTGGACAGAACCAAGGCATTGCATGGTCCTCGGACTCAAGCCTATGGGGAACCAACTACTTGGATGAGGAAAAGTTTTGGACAGAACCAAGGCATTGCATGGTCCTCGGACTCAAGCCTATGGGGAAACCAACTACTTGGATGAGGAAACTGAGTTTTGGACAGAACCAAGGCATTGCATGGTCCTCGGACTCAAGCCTATGGGGAAACCAACTACTTGGATGAGGAAACTGAGTTTTGGATAGAACCAAGGCATTGCATGGTCCTCAGACTCAAGCCTATGGGGAAACCAACTACTTGGATGAGGAAACTGAGTTTTGGACAGAACCAAGGCATTGCATGGTCCTCGGACTCAAGCCTATGGGGAAACCAACTACTTGGATGAGGAAACTGAGTTTTGGACAGAACCAAGGCATTGCATGGTCCTCGGACTCAAGCCTATGGGAAAACCAACTACTTGGATGAGAAAACTGAGTTTTGGACAGAACCAAGGCATTGCATGGTCCTCGGACTCAAGCCTATGGGGAAACCAACTACTTGGATGAGAAAACTGAGTTTTTGGACAGAACCAAGGTATTGTATGGTCCTCGGACTCAAGCCTATGGGGAAACCAACTACTTGAATGAGAAAAAGATTGAATTTTGTAAGGTCGGCTACTTAATGAAAATTCTAAGTTACCCGATCCTCGACTTAAATACTGTAAAAGGTTAATGCCAATAGGAGTGTTAAGAAGATGGTGAAATGCCCCACTATTCAGCAGCCTAGGGGGGCTGTTCATTTTGCGGGTGATATGTCTTCTGATGGTTACTTCCTACACCGCATCGAGCATTCAGTTATCATCTCGGCTAGTTTTGGGGTAAGTATTGTTTTTCACAGGTTAGCATTGTTGTGCCAAACAACTCTATTAAAGTTATGGTGATATCTTTTTCTTAGCATGTATTTTGGCCTTAGGTGTCATTGATTCAAATGCTATATTCTTGTGCCGAACAGCATTTGCAAATACATAATAGCGCCTTTCTCTTTGATAAGGGATTATGGCCCCATGTATTGTACTCTAAGGTTGGCGGTATTGTGCCAGGCCGACTCAGTAGACTCATCATAATGTCCTTTCTTTTCCTGCCTAATGGGAGTTTCAGCCTTAAGTATCATTTGTTCGATTCAGTATTATTAAGCCGGATTATTTTTATAAACACAGAGCAAGATCTTTTTATTAACTGGGACTTTGGTCCTAGACGTCGGTCACGGTTTAAAAATAAAAAGAATTCACAAGATTGTATGTCTATTCATTGCGTTATCATTTCGGAAATATAAAGATAGAACATGTGAAGTAAAGTGATAATAATTTTTATTAATATAAAGATGTATTACAACGTACAAAGAGGGGCTTAAACAAGCCTATACAAAAGGTGGATTGCCAAAACAATAAATAAAAAAAAACAACAAAATAGCAGCAATACAGATAAGTAAACAGTTAGATGTCTTTTTAAACTCGTCTTCGAAGTCCTTCCAAACTCTGCCTCAGTAGCGCCCATATTGAGAGAAGGACCTTCTTTAGAAGAAGATGAAGGAGATGAATGAAGAAGATGGAGGGGATGAATGAAAAGAAGGAGGAGAAGAAGAGGGAAGAGATGAAAAGAAAGAAAAAAGAGCAAAAAAGGGAGAAGGAAAAGCACCAGGATGGATCTGGTGATGGAAAGAAGAAGAAAGAGAGGCAAAAGGAGGCACCAGTGAACGAAGAGAGGAAGAAGTAGGGGCACTTAGTCCCTGCCTCAGTCCTGACTCCTAACACGCTGGTGCCGTGTTAGATATGCTCATGAGAGAGCGGTTGGTACTGTCCTCGGCTCAGTCACGCCGAAAGTTTGACGTGACGAGCCCCTGCTTCGGATTTTGGTTGAAAGGAAGGTGAGACAGATTTTGAGTCTTTGTCATCCCTGCCCTGACCAAGCCATTATGAGTTTTATTGGAACGTGGTGTTTACCGGGGGGGGGGGGTATGGTTCCTTCATTACTTGATATTATGGTGGGCGTTTCATGATTTAGTGTATAACTAGTGGGTAAAGTAAACGCTAGGGGAGGCTAAAGATTTCAGATCTCAGAAGGATAAAAAGGGTCTCTGTACGAGAGCGGTAGCCTCCTACTTGTCTTTTTATAGGAAGGGCAAAACGGAAGGTATTAAATTTGTCCAGGTTTCCAAGAGAATCTGTAAACAAAGATGTATCCGTTCCACTTCCTCACCTCATCAAACAAACCGTCGAATTTAAATAGTCTCGTAAATAGAAGTCATTAAAAGCGCGTTTTGGATAACCAAAAGGCGAAAATGTGTCAGGAGTAAAATCAAAAGAATGTCTCGTAGACCGGTACATTTCTTGGGCAGATGGAGAACTGCCAGCATTAGTGAAAGGCCGAATTAAATGAGCCATAATAAAGGCTCAGTATTACCAAAACCCCCCTTTCCAACCAAGAGGTCGGACAGCAGGGTTTTGAGGGGCTATTATGGGGCCCAAAGATTTATGGGCCAGACCCATCTGCTCGTGGGGAGTCCAAAGGCCCAAGCCGAGGAGGGCTATGGCCCAAACTTAATAATATAAAGCACAAGATAGCCTTGGGATACAGTTAAGGACAATTCAGTCCTCGGTAGATCCAAAGTCCCACCGGAAGGAGGGGCAATAACGGTATAGGGCCAACTTGAAAGAAAATCTAAAATATCTAGGGAAAGCTACCTTTACTGCCATTCAATACTCTGCACCTGACAGAGCCGTATTCTTCGGCTTTTACAACCACCCCCAACGACTTTGGGTATGGGCTGATGGGACAAGTATCAGTTTTGGAAAGGTTGACCCTACACGTGGACGAAGGACAGTAAACGCAGGCTAGTATAAAAAGAAACGAAAGTAATTCCTGAAGGCTGGCTGGGAAAAATGGCCAAAAACCAGAGCCTCCTAGCCCACCTCTAGGAGAAAGACTCTAGGGGTGAAGACAACTTAACTATGTATGAACACCACGAAAAACCCACCGCCTGGCTACAAATGATATTGTTTGGGCCTTTTTACGTGCGAACCCAACTCTGTTACGGTTCGTTACGAATCGTATCCTTACAGTTGACATAAATATCTTATTATTTATTAGCTTAGTATTGTTATTATTTAGAGAATGGAACTAATTAACAACAGTAATGTCTTTAAAAAAAATTAATCTCAAAAAAAAAAAAAATTGTCTTTAAATATAAATAAATCAAAAAACTGAAAAGTATTATTATTTGTGAGATTGCTACAAGATTTTTCTCCCCTGACTTCTTCTTCTTCTTTTTTAATTATTATTATTATTGTTGTTGTTTATTTATTTATTTATTTTTTATAGGAGAAGAAAAAGAAGGGTGTCTAATCTAATAAAGGTGTTTTGTTGGATATTTCATTTGTATTAAACAAATAAAATATGTGAATTGTGAATAACAAGGATAAGGTCTTCTGTAGTTCAACTTTAAAAGCATTTACATCAATTTGTGAAAATTTTCTTTTGTTAATTTTAGTATAAGAATTTACTTTTTAAAAAAAAAAAATTTATATAACAAAATTTCAAAAATATCTATATTAGATTATTTATTTTATACTATATTTTATTAAAATACTTGTTTATCAAATTTTTTATTAATCTCTCAAATTATCTTTCTCTTTCTCTCTTTGTCTATATGAGTAAAAAAAAAGTATTAAAAAAAATAGATTTGCATGTATATATTAATTTTTTATCCCTTCTGGTTTGGCCCAATCGTAATTTTGTTTATGAACTTTCATTGTTAATTTTTTTCCTTAAAGTTTAAATAAAATGAAATAAATTAACCGACTAAATTAATAGATTTTGTATTTTTTTAGATAAATAAAGTACCCCCTCTCGTTTGATAGGAACAGGGAGCTACGCATTCTGATCAATTTTCTTATGCTTGGATCGAGTAATATATTGACTCAATCTACTCAATTTAGATTAAAAAGGACAGCTTGTTCTAATATGCATGGTTGAAACTTGAAATCCATACTCCATGGACGCAAAGCTAAATGGAGAGAGACTTCTTTCATGATAGAATTCACTTAATTGATCAGTTAATCATTTTAGTTTATTGACTTTGTAATAAAGATCTAAAAACTTGAGATCAACACCCAACTTTCATGAAAAATACTTCAGATTATTCTCTCTCTCTCTCTCTCTCTCTCTCTCTTTTGAGAGAAAAAATGGGTAGAGCAGGGCAAATTGAGTTGCTGTCTTCCACTTGATTGTAACTATAGTAACATTTTATCCGTTAGGCTTGAGCTTGCAGAAATAGGAGAACCGAATGAGTCATAGCTATGTACCCAGCTCCATTAAGGATGCTAGCGAGCATGAGTTGAGAGCATGAAGTTATTTTTTAGGTGCTTTTCAATGCAGGATTAACGTGGCAGATCATTCAAATCTACATGAATAACAGTCTGAATGAATCATCCATTGCTTCCGGCTTCCCAAACGTCTGAGCTCTCATTCAATACTACTTGGACCAAAATCATATTAAAGTGGCCCAATACATGAACTCGCCGCAAAACCAAACTGGCCAAGGCCTAGAAACAGTCTTTAGTTTAACATAAGAATGGGCCCTATCCAAAATGAGCTCAGTTTATACGAAACTGGCTAGGCCTAAAAGCATTGACCTTTGCTTTTAATAAGATTATGTCCAACCCAAAATGAGTTAAAAGTTCAAAAAAAAAAAAAAAAAATTGGCGTTCAGTCAAAAGTGTTAGAGCCTAACCAATAACGTAAACGTTGAGCCCGCAACTACATAAACCCAACACTTCTGGACCTGGTCAAGAAAAATAGAATTGTACACCAAGTTTGTATAGGATAAATTCGAAACTTAGAGAACCAATTAAATAAAAGTAAAATTCTAAAAATAGAACAAATTTCAATCAAACTTGGAATTTGTATTTTAGCCAATAGTTTTATTTTTTGGAATCAATTGTGATTGAGTTTTAGATGGAAAGATGACAAAATTTTCATCTCTTTGACGCCCTAAATCAGCAGGGGATCAATCTGCTATCAAGGACACAGGAAAAATCATGGGGTTGCTGCCACCAACCCTCCCTAGTGACTTGTTTTGTGTGGACTTGGACTTTGTTTTAGTTCATACTTCATAGTTCATACAACTAGGTGGGTCTTAACTCTTAAGGTTTATGGGTTTATAATTTTTTTTTTTTTTTTAAAAATGAAACAAATTCTACAAGGTTTTCTAGTATCTTCCATGAAGAGAATTGGACATGGACTCCCACAAGATAAATGAATCTGGCCAGGGTTTATGAGCGCTTTTTTTGTGCGTACTTAGTTCAAGAGGATGCTTTGAAGTGGCTGCCAACAGCTTGAGGAAAATTTTCTTGCATCCAGTGGCGACTCCAGGAATTTTATCCAGGGTGTTCCTATTTTACTTTGAAAAAATTTCGGGTCATTTCAGTCTATTTCGAGTATTTTGGGATGTTTCGGTAAATACCGGCCGAAATTCAAAATTTGACCGGTATGAAGTTTGTGCTTTAAAAAAAAAAAAAGTTCTTAAAATCAAAACAAATTTGCATTTTGTACATCCAAAAACCTCAAAAGGAAAAAATAAATGAAAAGAAAATAAATGAACAAAGGTTGCTTACAATAAACTATAAATTCGTTTAAAATATTAATAAAATTATTAATTGTTGTTGTTTAGTTGTTTTATTAATTTGTTTGTCTTTTATAAACTATAATTTATTATATTATTGTTTCATTAATTATTATTTAGTCTAACATAATTTAATTTGTTTGTCTTTTATAATATATTAATTAATTAAATTATTAATTATTAGAATAATGAGCTACCTGCCAATCAGAAAATTTCACAATCACAAATCACAATAACATTACATTAAAAGACAATATTTAACCAACTAACCAACACCAACACACACCAACTAACGGATAAGAATCATAAGATAAAACCAAATTAAAAAAATCAAAAAATAGGCAAAATATTAATAAACTTAAAAGTTTCACTGCTTCAGCCAATCACTCAGATAAAGACTTAAAGTTACTCTTAAAGAATAGAGAGAGAGAGAGGCACTCTGAGACACAGCTTCATTTCATTTCAGATTTCAGAGAGAGAGAGAGAGAGAGAGAGAGAGAGAGAGAGAGAGAGAGAGTGAGTGAGAGAAATACCTTGAGGGAGCACCGGAGCAACCGAGCACGGAGGCCAGAAGAGTGAAGGCTGAGGCTGAGGCAGCGCAGTGACCGTCGAGCGATGTGCGACGCGATGTACGAGCGATCTCCGATGAGCGACGATGTGCTCTGGACTGCGACTGGACCGATCTCCGATGAGGGGCGAGTCGAGTCGGGCGACGATGTGCTGGAGTCTGGACTGCGACAGTGCGACTGGACCGATCTGACTTCTGAGGGGAGGCGTTGCTCACTTGCTCTGTTGCTCTGTTTTTAGGTTTGCTTTAGCTTTAGTGATTTTTGATGTACTGATTTACTGATGTGAGGTTTTTGATTTAGTGATCTGCTCTGTATTGGGGTTTTGGGTTTTTATTTTATTTTATTTTATTTTTTTAAAAATCCGTGGGTTTGCTTCTCTGTAATCTGTTGGCTCTGTAATCTGTTGGGCGGGTTTGCTTCTCTGTAATCTGTTGGGCTCTGTTGGGCTTGCCGTGGGCTTGATGTTGGGCTGGCCGTCCGTTGTTTTGCTCTGTTACAATTTTTTTTTTTTCAGATTTTAGTTGAAATTTTTTTGGGTTTTTTTTTTTTTTTTTTTTTAATAATTTGAGGTGTTCTTATTTATTTATTTTTTTTGAGGTGTCTTTTTTTTTTTTTTTTTTGTTGAGGGTGTTCCTTTAAGGGTAAACAAATAAAAAATTTTTAATTATTATATATAATTTTTTTTTTTTTTTCAAGTCAGGGTATTCCTGGGAACACCCTGACCATAACGTGGCGCCGCCACTGCTTGCATCCCAGCTTGGATGGTGGAACTTAAGGCTAAGCATTCAACAAAGGATTAATGGAGGTTAATGTAGCTTTCAGGAGATATTACTAAGCACTCATTTACTTTTTGGTTAGCAAAAATAAACAAAACCTTGGTTGCAGCAATTCCTGCATAATGTGTGAACATGTGAGAGAGAGAGAGAGGGGATGAGTGTTAAGAGAGAGGAGTGAGAAACACTAACTGGACTGGTGCCATTTAAACATATTGCCATATCCACCTTTATGCAGGACTTGCTGCAACCAAGGTTGCAGCAAATCCTTGTCCTTAAATATATGCCACAGATTGGTCCAATGCGATTACAGGGGTGATTGCCTATGAAGTTTTTGCAGACATCATTTGGAGAGTTGTGACAACCTTTTTTTTTTACTTGTTCCTTTGCCAAAACAGTTTGGCAGCAAAACTTAAGCTTACTAGGATATTCAATTCCTTACAAGAAGTTTCAAGACTGTTATGTGCAAAAATAATCAATTTCTAAGTTGACTATTGAAGCACCAAGAAGATGGGACACTGAACTACTGCACCAGTTATACTCTCTGGATGATATGGCTCTCATCAATCAAATCCCAATAATCCTACCAGTGGGCTGGAATCAAATATGGTCACTTTACAATCAAGTTTGCATATTTCTTGGCTCTTCAGTAGGTCACCAAAGCAGGGTGAAAGCTCACGTATTGGTCACCACAGACAATTCTGGTCCCTGGAACCTTATTTCTTGACTCGCTCACTCATTCAGCCGGTCTGATTTTTATGTTTTTATTGTTCTTTCTTAGATATTCTCAATTTCCAAATAGAGCATGAGGTGTTTGAATTTCTTTTAAATAATTTAAAGAACTATTCGTTTAACGTGCATGTGATTATTGGATAAAATAATTGGAATTTGATGATAGTTTTGTATGCTACACATAGGAGCAACTGAGACACGAAATGGCGGCAGAGATCAAGAAATTATGGCATGTTCTTTTATTTGATCTTGCAGACACTATAGATGTTGATATATTCGGTTGGGAATCAACCTCGACGTGGTGTTTTCAATGATAACCTCATAGTCTTATTCAGACTCTGAAACCTATGAATACACAAGAAGTTGAAGTTACTGTGGGGGAACAGGTCGGTTTGAAGGCCCAATGGGACTAGGCCCATATAAGCGTAAGGAGGCCTTGTCATTGATAGACAGGCCCAAGACCAAATGAGTTGTGAGTGAATGTGTCTGTAAAATTACGTTAACAGGGGATTTTATTCTTTAAGGAGGTGTTGGGATTATGCTTTGAAAAGGTAGAGCTTATTTTGTTAAGATCGGGTCAGCCCATGAATTTAATTTTGGTCCAAGGTAGGAAAAAAAAAATAGAAGTGGGCCTAAAGTCTAAATATTTATGTAGGAAACACAACTACTTAAAGGCCCATTTTTGAGATTTGGGATAGGTGAGACGAACTCGTCATAGTTAGGTAATGGGTTTCAATTTTCACTAAAAAATATTGTTCAATCTCTCTCTCAAAAACGTTCTGAAACTCAATGCAATGCCAAGTAAATCAGAAACAAGAAACAAAATGAAATTAGAAAAAAAGTTCTTGAAAATCCTCTCCCCCTAGCAGTTCTGTTTTTGATGCAGAAAAAGGGTTCAGCCTCACTAGCAACACTATTTTTTGTATTTTTATCTTTTTTAATTTTTCTTTTCGTTTTAAACACTAAAATCGAAAGTTGGACAAAAGAGTAAAAAATTCATTTGTGACTAAACATAAAATAAAAACACAATTGGTTTAACTAAAAAGTTGAGATTTGGATAGTAAGTTAAAATAAATTTTTTTGCATATTTTCTAAAATTGAGAACTTAATAAAATAATGGTAAAGAATGATTGAAAACATGAATAATAGTAAAATTAAAAGCAAAGTTAACACAATAAAAGAGAGAGAGATTTGAGAGTTTATGTGCATTATATCATTCAATTATTTCAACATTGGAGAATGCTCGCGCAAAATAACATGTATCATAATTGAGAACAAAATAGAGAGTCTACACATCTATCATTGTAAAATTTCTTGAGCATGTAAATTCATTGAGTCAATATTGTGAATAGCTTTGGCTACAAAACCTTAATCAATAGTATATTAAAACAAAGGGTCATTAATGAAGAAAATTTTACATAATTGATACAAAGGGGAAAAAAATACATGACTGCAATAGGGAAGCTACAAGAATTTATTTGCTCCAATGATTTTATTTGATAAACTTTGAAAATCATGATGACAACCTTGATAGTAAGTCATCATCCTTGTGCGCCTGTGATGAAGGGAAAAAAAAAAAAAAAAAAATTCAATATGTTAGAATAATAAGCTTCAATTAAAAAATTGACAGTATGCTAAATGACGTTTTTCCTAAAATAAAAATAAATTAAAAAATATTCATTAACGTTAAATTGATGTCCCTTTTATTCCCTTAAGACATTTGGAGTGGTTTTATCAAATTAGAATATTAGATGATTAGATCACGATGAGTGGGGTGCTATCAAAGTATAACATCTACAAAGACAAACAAAATTTACCTGTGGCTTGAAGCCTTTGTGAACGTATATTCATCACCCAAGAAGTTTTTTTCGAATTGAATGTAGCCCAAGTATAACAGCACCCATATTCATCCTTTCTCTTGAAAATGCGACTGAACAAGCAACTCCAATTTCAAGTATCAAAATCATGCATTTTTGAATTTTTAGACCTGTGTTGGGAAATTAGACCCCGGTTGATAGAATTAACAAGTTTTAAATCTAAGTTGTTAATTAGATTTATTACCAAAAAAATTTGTTAAAACAAACAAACATCAATATCATGTCAAAATTATGCAGCGGAAAAATAAATAAGACAAGATATGATGACCCAGGAAAACCAATGAAACAAACTAGTTTTACACTAAAAAATCTAGGGGGAAACCTTCCCAAAAAGCAATCCACTATAGAAAAGAGAAGTTTTAGATCTAGTACAAAACCTTTGTCCCTAGACTCTACAATCCCCGTAGATGAACTCATAGCAGAAATCTTCTACTGCTTCAGAACCTTTGAATTTTTCAATATATGAACGCCACCCTTTTGATGCACGGATCCCAGTACGTGACTCACTCACCAACTTGAGGAAGAAGAATGTTGGTTGCAAAGTTCTTCACTTCATCAATAATGAAGATTAAGAAGCACTTGGTTACAAAATCCTAAGGCGCAAAGATACAGTAGCTTCTTTCAGAGAGAATAAGGCATCGGTTACCTTTTGCATATGTTTTCCTCGTATTCTCTTATGTGACGGCCTCTAAAATAAGCCTTATATAGGTCTAGGGTTGTGAGAAAAGAAATCCTACACATACATGTCAGCATGGGCCGAAAATCAGATCTGAAAATCTGAATTCCCGTAACCTCGACAGATAGCCAGGTGTCGAGGAGGTATCGAGCTTTAAACTTCGACAGATACAACTATCGAGAAGCTATCGAGGAGCTATTGAGGGGACAGAAAGTTTCTCGATCGATTGACCTAGCTATCGAGAGGTGTCGAGATTGCGATAACAATCAATTGAAGGGCTCGACAGATAGCCTAACTGTCGAGAGGTGTTGAGCAGCTATCGAGCTTTAAAAAATCAGCACTTCTTCACTTGTTTCTTGAACAGACTTGATGACTTCAACACTTGATCTTGAAATATGGTTTCTTGAAGTATTAAACACATCCTAAATTTACTCAAATACAAGTAAAGTGCGTTTTGTCAAAGGATTAGCCAATTACACAAAATATGTCCTTAACAACTTGGAGTTTGACACTCATTGCTAGTGATGTCGTTCATTTGTGTCTCTCCCTCTTCTCTTTCCCAGAGAAGGATGGGATCTACAATGTCAATAACTCATTCTGGCAAAGCTGCTTCAACATAGTCATGAAGGTTGAAGCCATCTTGGAAAATATTATCAATAGGCTTTTTTTCCTGTGAACATCTCTAACAATAATATGCCGTAACTATAGACATCACCATATGTTGATACCTCGTTTCCCATACCATACTTTGCAATTAGCAGTTGCATATAACATATATATAATGTGAGGATACTTTTCTACCAAAAAAAACGAGGGAAAAAGATGCATAACCTACAAGTCTTAAAAGATCTTTTTCAATGGCACGTGATAAGAATTAAGCTAGTGGAAATTTTATTATATAACATTCTATCTTCAATAAAATACATCCTTATTAAATTTTTCCTTCCAAGGTTTAAAATTACATAGAAAAAGGAGAAGGGAAAAGGAAATATAATGAATTTAGAAAAATGAAATTAATATTTACCTGGAGGAACATAACCAATTGTGCCTCTTACTCCAATGGGGCTTGATTGATCAATAGAACATTCTCGGGTAGCATCAAAAAGCAATCTTGCCAAACCAAAATCACCTACATGTCCAATCATTTCATCATCAAGAAGAACATTGATAGGCTTGAGGTCACAATGAACTATTGGTGTTTGGCAATGATGATGAAGATAATCCAATGCATTGGCAACATCAATGGCAATATTTAATCTTTGAAG
Source organism: Quercus lobata (assembly GCF_001633185.2). Taxonomy (NCBI): domain Eukaryota; kingdom Viridiplantae; phylum Streptophyta; class Magnoliopsida; order Fagales; family Fagaceae; genus Quercus; species Quercus lobata. The sequence goes on along the minus strand of NC_044907.1, from coordinate 17,445,724 downwards.
AAGACGCAAATTCTTTGGTTTCTCAAGAGTCTTATTCGTTTTTGGAGTTGGATGCAACCATTCATCTAGGTTGCCATTTTCCATGAACTCATATGCCAAAGCTTTAAAATCATGACCTTGATAGTAAATGCCAGAACATGATGTAAGCAACTTAACAAGATTTTAATGTCTAATATTCTGTAGAGCCTGACACTCTGCTATGAAACTTTTGGTAGCTCCATGATGCAAAAGGTTGAGCACCTTTATAGCAACTGTATGTCCATCATGATCTAAAATTCCTTTATACACTAATTCGAAGCTACCCACACCAATTAAATTGGTAGAAGAGAACCCATTGGTTGCATTCAAGAGGCTTTGATAAGATATATTCAAAAGCAAATTTTCTAAGTCACTTGAGGTATTTTCTTTTCTTTTCTTTCGTAAGGAATAAACAAGTAGCAGTGACAAGACTATAGTTACTCCAATAAGCCCAGACAATATAGAAATAAATAACTTTAAGTTAAGTGTTAACTTCCTCTTCTTGGATTTATTGTATTTGCATTTGGGAAGATGAAATTGAGCTATGCCCCCCATAAAGCTTACCATTCCCCTTAGTCAAAGTTGCACTAGTGTTCTAGAATACTCCATCTATTGGTACCTCACCCTTAAATTGGTTGTAAGATAGATCCAAAAATTGCAAAAGTGAAAGTGCTCGAAAAATTTTGGAATGTTGCCAGACAAGTTATTGTTAGAAAGATCTAATTGTTCAAGACCTTTTAATGATTCCAAAGTTGAAGGAATGATCCCTTGGAAGAGGTTTCCACTGATGGAAAAAATTTGCAACCTTACACAACTACCAAGACTTGTTGGAATATTACCAAACAGCTTGTTTTCAGAAATATTCAAAAATTCTAGATTTTTTAAATTTCCTACTTCCTTGGGAAGGATACCAGTGAACTGGTTGGAAGACAAATCGAGAAAAATTGGTGAGAATGAGAGATCAATGACTTCTAGAGATATTGAACCACTGAGATTGTTATTATTAAGATACAATTGTATCAAATTTCAGCAATTGCTTAGACTTAAAGGGATTTTGCCTTGAAGATTATTTGCATATAATTGCTAGTTTATCACTATCGTTAAATTTCCAAGAGAGGTTGGAATATTTCTTGAGAAATTATTGGTAGATAAATCCAAATATTGCAACTTTTTAATCTTTCCAATTTCAAAGGGAATATTACCTGATATTTTGTTGTTTTACATTTCGAGTCTCTCCATGTTGATCAAATTTCCTATTTGAGTAGAAATCTTTCCAGATATTTTATTATCATATAGAGATAGTCTGGTAAGAAGAGTTGATAAGTTTCCAACGCACTCTGACAACTCCCCCAAAGTTATTGCTATCTATAGTTAATAAAGTCAAATAGGTGGCATTTGTCAAAGAAAATAGAAAATTCAAGTCGTCTACCCATCAATTTCCAAGATTGTTTGAGCTAATGCTAAAAAATGAAATTCTATTTAGCTTCTCGAAAGAAGGAACTTTTCCACTTAGTTTATTTTTGGACAATTGAAGTTGATCTAGATTGGAGGCATTAGATATTGAAACAGGAGTAGATCCTGTAAATTGGTTCATGGCAATGCTAAATATTTCGATATATTTGATAGAGTGATAATACTTATGGCCCATGGAAGATTCCCTTGGATTTGGTTGACCCCAACATCAAATAGCCTTAATGAAGACAAATTGAACATTGAGGGGGGAATTATACCAACCAAATTATTTGCACCCACACCAAAAAATGAAAGTTTGGTTAATTGGCCAAAAGAATCAGGGATGATCCCACCCAAGTTATTGTAAACTGCAAAAAACTTGTCTAAAAATGATAAGTTTCCAACAGAAGGTGGAAAACTCCCTGTCAAATTATTTTTGCGAATGGCAAAAAATTGGAGCTTTGATAAGGTGCTAAGCGTTGCAGGAATTTCTCCAACCAAAAGGTTGAGACTGACATGAAAGACTTTGAGGTTTGCACAATGGGATAAATTGGTAGGAATTAGACCACTAAGTGTGTTATTGGCCAATCGTAAGAATTGCAATCTGTGTAAACGACCAATTTTTACAGGGATTTCATTGTGAAAGCTGTTGTTTAGGAGGATTAGACTTTTTAAAAAAGCTTAAATTTCCAACATGCGATGATATGGAGCCTACCAGTTTCGAAGATTGCAAGTCCAACACAGTGACCCTTTGATGTTGGCGACCACAAGTGACCCCTCCCCATTGGCAGAAGTGGATGCTGTGATTCCAAGAGCTCATTACCATGAGAGGGTCCTGAGTTATCTTAGATTTAAACTCGAGCAATGCCAACCGGTTTGTCTCATTATTGCCACCAACCACAGAGGTGATTAATATGCCATACTAGCATACAAAAATTAAGACACACATATGTAAGGTTGAATTTATTCAAATGTGTTGGCTTTATTCCGTGCCAAATTTGCTTGTAATTCAGCAATTAGAAACCCTGTATTTAAGTGAAAATAATGTAAGGGTTATGTGTGAGAGAGTGTAAAGATTTGATCAAGTGTGTGCATTCAAGAGCATTCTTGCGATTGAAACTCATGACTGACTCATGAGTGGTGACTACCCAGAAGTGTCACATGTGTGAAGCATGCAAGAAGTTGAAGGGTCATGACAGCTAGATTGCTATAGAACAAAAAGTATAGTCTAGCCTTTCTGTTAGTTGGCGATTGGAACTCGCAACTCATCCCAGTCGCAAGTCACTCACCAAAGCCCCCTATTTTGTAGAAAAATGACTTTTTATATTCCTCACATACCCTACTATAAATACCCTTATACCTATGAAATGTTGAAGGCTTCTAGGGAGAATTTTGAGATAGAAACCCCATAGAACAACAAAATTGATTCATCCACAATCTTATACATTTAACTCTTCAAATTCCTCTACTCTCATCCTCTCCATTGACATACCTTTGAGAGGAGCTTTAGCCAAATTCTTACCTCACCATATTCATATCAGTGAGAAGGTTATTTGGTACTTGGGAAGCAGTCCAGAAAGGATCAATTCATTTGGTTGATGCAATAAGCTTATTGCTGGATCTGGTAAGTTAGAGAAGACAAGGTTAGGCTTAATCCTGTTGGAGCAAGAAGTTTGGAGGGTTTAAGTGCATCGGGTATATTAGGCTTAGATGGTCTATTACTATTCATGTGTTTCAACTGATTTTCTAGTGGATCATTTTACTGCTTGGAGGGCAGCGGAGAGGTTTTTTGCCGAGTTTTTTGGTTTCTTCTTCGATAACACGTGCTGGTGTTATTTTGTGTTTGCCTCTTTTATACCCTTACTCTTTACTTTTAATTACTGCTCTGTTGTGATTTTATTATGGTTTAGAGTAGTTTGGTTGTTTGGGTATAGCTTGTACTTATCATTCCGCATATATATTATTTGAGTATAAGCTTGTGTTGGTTATTTTGAAATTGAAGGTCTAAACATTCACTAGTGTTTTACACATCAAGTGAACTTTCAACATACAAAAGGAAGAGGTTTGTAAAGGTGGAGGAGCTGAACTCAACTGGGAAAGCCCCATGCAAAGTCGCGCTTGCTACCAGTGGGTTCTAGTTTGTTGAAAAAAGCAGAGGGTTTGATTTTGCTGCGCTTAGAGCTCAGAGAAAAACGCTATATATACGAGTGTGAAGATTGAACTTTCTGTATATCGTGCGGATTGCGGACCCTAACCAAAAGACTTTAGGGACTTCGGAAATTTTAATTAAATCAGTAATGGAAAATCTTTTTGATTGATTATATAGAATATTTAAATAAGCTTTGATTACGAATGGGTAGCTAATAAGTTCTATTATCCATATACTATACATTGAATCCGCTAACTTATTGTTAAGCTATTGCTTTTGCATGTCAAACCTATAGAATCAGAAAAGATCAAAGTTTTTCAATGCTTAGCCACACTGTAGGTTAAACAGACGAAGAATACAAACGTTAAGATGTAAAGATTGGTTGGCTTGCACTAGTCAATCACGCGTTGAATTTTGGTATTGGAAACAGAACTTATCTACTTGTTTGTACTAAGTTAAACGTCTTTAGAGACGGATAGATAACGAGTTGTAAGAATAGAATATTGAAAGTACATAGAGATGAAGACAAATAAGGTTATAAATGAACTAAGTTGTTTATGAATTGCTCAAACTTGACTCAATAAAATACTTGAGTCAAGTTTAAGCAATTCAATTTTATTCAAACCCAATTTTATTCTCAACTATCGAACAAGCTAAGCTTAAATATAATAATGTGTTCTTAAACAAGCTTGGGAATATGATGACTCAAATTATCTATATATAATACTATATATTTATATGTATACTTGTCTAAAAATATATTTATATAGATTTGGATTGTATAAATATGAAAATTGATTCATAGGATATGAAATTATTATTTGTAGTTTATTCATAATATAAACTATTCATTTGTAATAAAAATTCATAGATTTGCGAAACGGTAAAACATTTTAGTCATGGTTTTACTATGTAAAGGAAAAAAATAATTTAATCAAGTAGCTCATGGACAAATTCTAGTTTGCTTAACAAGTAAATGAATTTAGCTTGATCATGTAATTTTATTTGGTAATGGGCTTGAGCTCAGCTCGTATTTGAAATAAAATAAAAAGAACTAGCCTAGACTTTTAATACTCTGTTTGGCTCGTCTTGTTTACAACCACAAAGAAAAGAGAGAAGGAACCTGGTGGGAATTGGGAATAGATAGATAAAAAGGAGGAAAAAAGAAAAAAAAGAAAAAAGAGAGTGATAAAGCAAGAAAGGTATTTGATTGGAGAAAATATGGGTGGGAGAGGTGTCACTTGTCTATTGGTGGATTAGATTTTTCTTCATAAGGTTTGTGGGGTTCTTCTTAGAATAATGCTATCTCCACAATATTTTCGCTTTAACTTTACAACAAATCCTAGCTGGCAACTATTATTGGTTCTCATTTGGACCACATTAATTTTTACCCACCATTAACAGCTTGTCATTTAGAAATTATTGTGAAAATATTATCTACTTAGCATTATTTTATTTTAATACATAGCACTATGAAGACTGTTCTTATTGTTTATGCTAAATCATACATGCGCTATGAATTGCTATGTATTTTATAGTATTTTTTTGCACCATCATTTTTGAAGAAGCAATTGATACAATACAAGTGTGTGTTTACGAGTGGGTGTTAGTTTTTTGAAACAAAACAGATAAAGAGGGTTTGATTAGTTTTTTGAAACAAAACAGATAAAGAGGGTTCGATTAGTTTTTCGAAACAAAACAGATAAAGAGGGTTTGAATTCGCAGCTTAGCACTCATTGGAAAAGCACATTTATAAGAATTTGGTGAAGAACCAACTTACTGCATGTAGTGCGGAACCAACTTTCTTAATTGTAATTATTCTAAAAAAAGCTTTCTTCATTGTAATCAAAGCATGTAATAGTCAGTGACTCAGTGGCCCATTACCTTTATAATTAGTGGAAAATCAAAATATTCTTTGATTGAATATAAAAAATATTGGGGAAATTACACTTCTTTCCTTTGAGATTTGAGTAAATAACACTCCACCTCAAACTTGAAGGAAAAAAACATTTTTTTCCCTTTGACATCCAATTAACCAAACTTTATTAAATTAATATTAAAAATTTTGTGTTCTAACTTGTAGGTTTCCAAAAGTATCATATCTCATAATTAAAATTCATAGTTTAAAATTTTTAATTAAAATATATTTTAAAATATTAAGTATGAATTTTATTTTCTTTTTTCTTTTTTCTTCGGGTTATGAAGAGATTTACCGTTGCAAGCGTTTTGGTGCTTGATAAATTTGCATTTTTTTTTCTAAATTTATTAGTTTTATTTTTTTTTTTACTAACCATAGGTAAACTTTTGTAAAGAATTTCTTATAGAAATTTAGAATATTGCTAATATAAACAGAAAGGGGAGGAGTGTTAATTCCTTCAAACTTCAAGGGAGGAAAGTTTTTTTTTTTTTTTTTTTTTTTTTTTTTTTTTTTTTTTTTGGGGTAGAGTATTATTCTACCAAACCTCAAGGGAGAGGAAATTAATTACACCAAAAATATTTAAATAAGCGTGGCTGATATTACTATTTTAATTTTGGGTTTTAAAAAAGAAGAAAAAAAATTAATTTTGTATATGGAAATTACAATATAGTTTTAATTGAGCAAATTGTAGGTTTCAAAATTTTGACGTACTACTAAATACTCTTTTGAATTTTTAATATTTAATTCGAAATACCAAATGCTTGTTGTATGATTTATATGCTTGATGATAAATTTACGCATCAAGCTTCAAAAAGTTTAACCTAAAATGAGTGTATAACTAATAATGTAGTCAATTCAAACTTGGAAGGAAACCTAAAAAAAAGGGGACCTACATGAGCAGTTTGCTTTTTAGTGATGCCCCATTTTCAAATGCACCTGCTTCAACTTATTATTGTGGGAAGCTATTGCAAGTGAAGTATATTGAATCAGAAAGAGTTGTAAGTTTTCTGTATTTTAGCCAAATACTTGGTGCAACATGGAGATGGATAGATCTTTGTAGGGGTGTTTGTAGTGCAATTTGGTGCTTTTTTGGGGTTATTTTTAGCACTGTATTTTGTGGTGCAGTTTGGTCAAAACTATAATCGCAACAAACCTCAATTTTGCAGTTATAGATGCGGTGCGGTGCGGTGTACAAGGTGGGTTTGACCAGTTTTGGACTGCTATATTTCTCAAAAATTCAGCTTTTCTCACCTCTTCCTCTTCCCAGGGCCGGCCTAACAAAATTTGGGGCCTAAGGCAAAAATTTTATATGAGGTCTTTTTATATGTAAACATTAATTAAATAAAATTATATAATACTAGTTAAATTAAGACTAATTTGATGTAAATATAGAAATTGATGAATAATACTAGCTAAACTAAAGTTAATTTCATATAGAAGATTGAATATTATAGTTGAATCAAAATGAATTTACTTTAACTTGGATATATGACTATGCATACTTAAGTATAGTTGTAATCTAAATTTTAATTTTATATATTATTTTTAAGAGAATGAGATAGATAGATATTATTTGGTGTGTGGTTTAGTAGGAGATTAGTCATCATTGATGATTTATCATATTTACAGCATTTTATTTGAAACATCTTAGGGTTTCAATTGGGTTAAATTTTTATTGGTCTCCTATTTTAAAAGCCTTGTTAGAAATGAAAAAGAAAAAAACTACAAAATACTACAAAATGTTCACAATAAATGTGATTATGAGTGTAATTAATGAATTTCAACAACTTAATTTATTTGTGTTTGAATTACTTTTTTATGTGATTGGTGATATGTCAGTTGAATCTATAGTAAAATTTGTGGTATCCTTAACATCACTCTTAAAAAAAATACTAATTATTTAAAAAAAAGTTATATTTTTATAAAATTTTGAGCATTTTACTAAGGGAGATGGGGCCTTTTTTTAGTAGGAAAATTTTGTATTTGTTGTGGGGCCTTAGGCCTAGGCCTTGAGCCGGCACTGCCTCTTCTTACACACCCAATCCAAATATATATACATACACACACAAGAACAAAAATAACAACAGAACATAGTAGCCTAAAAAGAGAGAGGAGTGGGTGTGTGAGACATAAAAGAAATAAACCTGAAGTCAAGAGATTCTGAGAATCTGATAGATTGGAGAGATCGATGGTGAGAGATAGAGAGAGAGAGGCGGTGAGATCGGTGCTTGGCGGTGGCAGTACTGTGGCAAGGTGTGGCGGCTAGGTCTTGATGAGTGGGAGCGTGTGGTGTGACACAGTGAGTTGAGAGAGGCTAAAGCCGCTAAATGCCATGAATATGAGAGAGACCGTGAAAGTGATTTACTGATATTGTGATACAAACTTTATTTGATACTTGAGAGAGGCGGCCAGCTAGGGTGTTTTTTTTTTTTTAATATATATTTTAAAATTTTAATATAAAATAAAAAAAAATATATATATATATATAAGGTGTGGTGCGGTTCAGTTTGAGTCCAAATCTTCTATCTTACTATTCCTGCTCCACTATATACTCCACAAATAAAAACATGCCACATGTCCATCTAATTTATTAAATGCTAAATTTATGTATTCTATTTCTATTATTTCAATTTCCTAAAGTAAATAAATATATAACCCATCATATTTAGGAAATTGAAATAATAGAAATAGAAGACATAAATTTAGCATTTAATAAATTAGATGGACATGTGGCATGTTTTTATTTGTGAAGTATATAGTGGAGTAAGAAGAGTGAGATAGAAGATTTGGACTCGTTCAGTTCACTACTATCATTCCTTGATTTTGGTTCAAAAATTAAGTTATGAGATGAAAGGTGCCAAGTTTTTCTCATACGTTAGCCATTAGATCTAGTCAATACTAGATCTAATGAGTTGGAACTACTTTGAAATGGGCTTGGGAAAAATTGACTCATTAATTAGTTCATTCACAAACTTCTCATAATATGATAATATCCTTATTTGTATATTCAAACAATTTGTTGAGAGCAAAAGCAAAAGCAATTTTTCATAAACATATTTTATATTGTTGAATTCTTAGATCTAGTATTGACTATTAGAAGCCAAAAGATTGATTTAATAACCAACTGTGGTGGGTATCTAGAACATTTACATCTCGTAACTTAATTTTTGAACCAAAATCAAGGAATGTAGAGGAGAGTTTTGCATTTTGTTTTTGGAGCTATATCTTATAATTTTCATTTTCTTCTAGATTCTATAACTAGGGGCAAAAACCATATAATTTTTTTTTTTATTATTTTTATTGTACTGATCACATTAATTAATAAATTTTTTTATCTCAATTTCAAAAAAAAAAAAAAAATTACAAGTTTTTCTTTTATTTTCTCTTTATTTAATATCCCAAGCTGACTATTTATAATAAGATTCGCAAGCTTTTTTATTTTTATTCTTTTCAGGGGAATAAGATTTGCAAGCTGGGATTCAAATATTTGCCGTCCATATTTCAATATTCTCACAAAGTCACAATATAAAAAGGTACTTGGGTTATCTTTAAGCTTTACTAACAGATTAGGAATAGCATAGAACCGAGTAAGAAATATATCGGGAGTTGCATGGAAAAATTAATTATATGAATCTGTAGGGTACTTCTTGTTACCATTCAAAAATTAGCCTTCATATATGAGCTATAAAATTTCTTAAGCATGTAAATTCTATAGGGTCTTTATTGTGAATTACTTTGGCTATAATATCTTATTCAATGTGTTTGTTTGTTTAGACCCCTTAAATCATATTGTTTAACCTAATATATTAGCCAAGTGATTACTTATGTTAATTATAAGATCTAGGTTATACAAGAATACATATCATGTACAACAGTGGAAAAATAAAGAACACAATGATATGATTATCCAGGAAAACCAATGAAACGAACCGTCTCAAGGTAAAAACCTGGGGAGGGTTTAACCTAATTATCCTCAAGGTAAAAAAAATCCACTATAAGAGAATTGAAGTTGTTACAATAAGATTCAACCCTAAATCTATTGTTACCTCTAGTAGTAACTTACTGACATAACCACGTGCAAGCTCTGAATCCATGAATTCCTTCTCTCTTGGACTTGCATCACACATGCATGAGTAATTCACAAGTTTTCCAAGACTCTTTAAAATGTAGCTAGGGTTTTCTTTTTATACTTAAGAGTGTTGGACTGAAATCCTAAACATTTTCGTGAGCTTGGGTCTGTTTTAAAATTTTGCTGAAATTCTTTTTCTGCGATATTCGATCGGTCGAGCTTCACAGAACTTCAATTCTATTTTTTGCAGCTTGTATATTCTTGAGTCTTGACATGAACAAGTTTGAGCAATGTCTAACACTTATCCTAAACATGTTTTTGTTCTCGGTTTGCCAACATATACAAATTGAGACTCTAAACATTTAATCCTAAATCTTTAGAACTTAACACAATGGATCATTAAAACACAAAATTAATTAAGAAATTTTTTACATAATTGATAGAGGAAAAAAAAAAAAAAAACAAAATACATGACCGCTATAGAGAAGCTACAAGATTGATTATTTGCTCCAATTTTATATATTTCATAAACTTAGAAGATCATGATGACAACCTTGATAACAAGCTATCATCTTTGTGCACCTGTGGTGAAGGAAGATAATTTCAACATGTTAGAATAAAAAACTTTGGATTTTGAAAAATGACAGTATGCTAAATGACATTTTCCCTAATGTAAAAAAGTAATAAAAAAATCATTATTGATAACTTAATTAGTAAATAAAACAGTCAGTTATGTTTTATTAGCAAGAAAATTCATGATGCACTCATTCAATAAATGTGGAATTGATATATAATTAGATTTTATTTAGAATTATAAACAATCAAACTTCTTCAACAATTGTTTCTTAAAAAAAAACTTCTTCAACAATTTTGTTAACTTTAACTTTGTACTTTTGTAGACTTCAAATGTCAATGTCATTAATTCAGTACAACATGTTTTAAATAATATGTAGAGGTTTCTTCAATAAAGACCTCAAATCTAGGGTAATAAGATGTGAGCCAATTTCCTGTCAAAGACTCTAATGATTGATTTCACCGAATAGAAAATAGATTTTAGTGGCATATTATGTGTTTAGGTATTATAGAAGAGTGATTCCGTTTATTCTCAAATTAAGTATAATATAATATTCAACTAGTTGACACCATTTGGTGTATCTATAATATTCAAGACTCAAATTTTCCCTCCATATTTTAACTATCAATATATATATAAATAAAAAAGTATAGCATAATAAACTTATTAAATTTCAAGTGACACTAATCTTTTCTGCTTTGCTAAGATTTAAAAAAAGAAAAAAAAAACGGAATAATCAATAAAGGCCTGACTTTTAATCGCTATTTGAATCTAATTAGATCACGTGGTGTGAGGGATCTACCAAATTATATCTACCAAGACAAACAAAATTTACCTGTGGCTTGAAGCCTTTATTTGCGCATATTAGTTCCAAGAAGCTTTTGTCGAATTGTATGTAGCTCAACTATAACAGCATCCATGTTCATTCTTTCTCTTGGAAATTCGACCGAACAAGCAACTCCAATTTCAAGTATCAAAATCACACATTCTTGACTTGTTTGACTTCCATTTTGACCCTCATTGCAAGTAATGACGTTCATCCTTGTCTCCCCATCTTCTCTTTCCCAAAGAAGGATTGGATCTATAATGTCAATTGTTGGTTTCAGTAAAGTAGTTTTAACAAAGTCATGAAGGTTTAAGCTGTCTTGTAAAATAATATCAGTAGGCCTTTTTCCTGTAAACATCTCTAACAATAATATGCCGTAACTATGGACATCGCCATATGTTGACACCTCGTTTCCCATGCCATATTCTGCAATTATTAACATATATATAACGTGAGCATAGTTTTGTACCGAAAAAGAAGGGAAAAGATATATGACCTGAAAGGAGTTGTTTGAGTGGCTTGTAATAAGAATTAAGCTAAGTTGACAATTTTGTTATATAACATTCTATTGTCTACTGATAGTACATTACATGCTTATTTGACATTTTTCTTTCAGACTTTAAATATACTAAAAGACGATGAGAAAAGGTAAAAAAAAAAAAAAAATTTAAGAAATGCATTTATATTCACCTGGAGGAGTATAACCAATTGTTCCTCTTACGCCAATAGAGCTTGATTGATTAGTAGAATGGTCTTGTGTAACATCAAGAAGGAATCTTGCTAAGCCAAAGTCACCAACATGTCCAACCATATCATCATCAAGAAGAACATTGCTGGGCTTAAGATCACAGTGAATGATTGGTGTTGGGCAATGACAATGAAGGTAATCTAATGCATTAGCAATATCAATAGCAATATTCAATCTTTGAAGAAGACTCAAATTCCTTTGCTCCCCAAGTGCCTCATTTTGACTATGAGTTGGATGCAACCATTCATCTAGGTTGCCATTTCCCATGAACTCATATACCAAAGCCTTGAAATCATTACCTTGATAGTCAATACTAGAACATGCTGTGATCACCTTTACAAAATTACGATGTCTAATGTTTCGCAGAGCCTCACACTCAGCTAGGAAACTTTTTGAAGCTCCTTGATGCATAAGGTTGAGCACCTTGACAGCAACTATATGTCTACCATGATCAAGACTTCCTTTATAAACTGAGCCAAAACCACCCACACCAATTAAATTGGTAGAGGAGAATCCATTGGTAGCATTTAGGAGACTTTGGTAAGATAGATTCAAAAGAAAATTTCTTGTGTCCCTTAAGGAATTTTCTTTTTTTTCCTTTCTTATGCAACAA